>NC_050453.1:52699758-52999758 GCF_903995425.1 Onychomys torridus | reverse complement strand
CTCAGTTTCTTAAAGGGAATTTTCATTTCCTTTTTAAAGGCCTCTATCATCTTCATAAAGTTATTTTTAAGGTTACTTTCTTCTACTTCTTTTACATTGTGATGTCCAGGTCTTGCTATTGTAGAACTACTAGGTTCTGATGGAACCATATTGCTCTTTATGTTGTTGTATGTACTTTTGCACTGGTACCTACCCATTGTTTCCTTCAAAAAATTCAAGAGGTGTCTGTCTGAGGTAGCTGCTCTTGGTCTGTGCTTGCTGTATCTGTGTCTCAGGGGCCACTCTTCATTCATCTATAGGTCTTGATCCAGTTAGAGCTGGTGGATTCTGTGTCTCAGGTCACAAGAGGATAGGTGAATTTGGGGTAAGAAGTGGGTCTTGTAGATTGCAGAGTCAGATGGGGTGTTGGTGTGGAATCCTGCACACAGGAGTCTTCCCTGATGGCCTGCAACTGAGGCAGCAATGGGTGGGGGTATGGGTTGTGCCTCAGGGACTAGGTCCTACAGGTAGGATGCTTTTGGAAGTAGTAGATGCACTCACATCTTGGTCCAATCAGATCTGGTTGATTCTGTGTTTCAGGGAGCCATGGAGATCACAGAGGATAGATTGGTTTAGGGTAAAGAGGGAACACATTCTTCAATTTTGATTTGTTCTTCCTAGGTATATCTAGCTTTCCACTAAGTTGACAGAAAATAATGATGATGAATATTATTGGGCAATAGTTTTCCTCAGTCAGAAGATTTGAAATTCTTGAAAATTATAAAATATATTAAATATTTAGTGCAAAATCTTTAGTGACAGTTATTTACAATGTTAGACATGATTGTCAAACACAAGCTAGCTGTTTCCATTCCATATCATGCAACAGAAATGTATTCTTTCAAAAGTCACTTCACACAATGAGAACCATATGATAACATAAACAACAAAACAAACATTCTCAAAACCTGCTATTGCATGCTTGAACATTAAACATACTTTAGTTAAGTCTTCATGAAGGATAATAGAGAAGGCTGGTAATTTAGTCTTCCTGTTAGAAATCCAGTTGAGTTTAGGTTGGAAATACAAGTTGGTCATTATTTTTCCCTTTGTCATGCATTGTTTTTAACTAACTCAGTATCCCCTTTTCCATTTTGGAAAAGACATTTTCCTTATTCTGTTTAGGAAAATTTTGTAAAATTCTGTCACATCATCTCAATTGCTAGAGGAGTAGATTATTCTTGACCTAGCTAGAAAATAGTCAAAAGCCATGATAAATTTTCCAAGATTGAAAACCTTCCACCATAACCTACCCCTGGTGACTTTTCTTATACCCTATTCCACATTCAACTCTTCACATACCTGTAGCGTGAATTCTAATTTGTCTTAATAATAAAAACCCAGAGTCAGATATTAGGGAAAATGATAGAAGATTAGAGAAGCAAAGAAGCTGTCAAAGTCATTTCTTACCTCCATGACTCCTCAAATCAAAAAGGGGCCAAGTTCCTGCCCACCTTATATTCTTCTTTCTACCTAACCATATCACTTCCTGTCTCTATACAGGACCGCCAGACTTCTAAGGTTAACTAATGACTAGCTCCACCCTCTGATCTTCAGGCAAGCTTTATTTGTTAGAGAACAAACAAAATATCACCACATTTCTCCCCTTTTGTCTAAAATTTAAAAAAGGTTATAACCAATACAAGAAAAGCTATATATAATAAGTACAGTAACTATATATAATATATACAGTCAATAAATACATCAACACTGTCTAGTCCATAAATATTTGACAAATTCAGAGAAGATACTTTATTATCTGTCCTATCTTGGTGAGTCCAAAGGGCTGTACCCAATTCACTTTCTATTCTCAATTGCGTTACCAAAACTGTCTTTTAATGTTTCTCAACCCTATACACTTTATACTGCTTTGGTGAATGTCTTTTCTGAATCTCGTGACAAGGAAAACTATAACTATAAATTCTTTGACTCCATCAGAGACCTAAGAAGGAAATAATATTACCTGAGTAAGCAGGAAGTACAAGCAAGTGACTTCCAAAAATATGAGAAATGACAGAAGTAGCTAGATGCCTGGACACTGATCCAAGATTCCTCTGCCACATAGGGATATCCATCTTCAGCCTATAAATCTAGACTATCTGAAAGACTTTTCTGTGAAGCAGGATTTTCTGAATGGCTGTTTTACCTTGTCTTGGTAAAGTTTGGCAGTCACTCTTTCTTCTGCCCTGCTTATCCAATTTGGACAGCATCTGTTAACAGTTGAGGCGAAAGCACTTTCTTCCCCAGTGGCTAACTTTTGCCACAAAGAAAGTAAACTACACATGGAGTTTCTACAATGCCAACCATCTTCTCTGAAGTAGATTTGTGCTGTCAAGAGCAGACATGTCTCATAGTCATAAAAAACAAAAAAACAAACAAACAAAAAAAACCCGAATTCTTAAAACATCGTAAATGCTATATTCTTCAGATCTCTGAAGGGTTTGAAGACCACATGTTTACCTAAAATATATCTGTTTGACCTTGAAAACATACCTATATGACAAGTTCAACTGTAATAGGTGACTAATCCCTAACCTACATTTCCTTATTATCCTAAATAGTTTATAATAAGGACTAAAATTTTCCTTACATTGTTAAATGAGTTGTATAGGTACATACCTTGAACAAGGATAGAAATGTATGTGCAGTATGTTCTAACAAAAATAATCTCAAATTTGTATCAATATGAAATGATCTATATCAATGTAAAATATTTAAAATAAGTAGTTGCTTTTAAAAAGTAGATTCAATAATCTACCCTTGTATTCTAGCATGTCTATATCCCCCTTTTTCTTTTCAGTGTAGATTCAATAATCTATCATTTCATCCTGTCATTTCTATTTCCCCAATTTTTCTTTCTTTCTTTTTCAAAACAAGAACTCTGAATATATTCTCCTTTATTCAGCTTTTTAAAAACCAGTTTTAAAAAACAATTAAACAATAATAAGTATCCATAACCCATTGAAACACCAAAAAAACATGCTCCCCACCTCTTGAAAATATGGGCATCATGTTCTTAAAATTACTTCCTGCTGTCTGGGGACAATGGCATCTTTAGGGGATACTGAAAATAAAAATTTGGGTCAATTGTCAAGTCCTGGGAAAGGTAGCTTTATCATTTGTTGTCCAGTCTATGTGTAATGCATAAGTGCAGAGCTTGTCTCAAATCCTGGCTAGAGTAGTCTCTGAGGCTGGATCATCTCAGCTAGCAACCTCAAAGTTGGCCTAAGCAGTTTGTAGTCCAAAGCAGACCTTTAGGTGGTGTTTTTTAGCTTAGTGGTATTGCCATAGTGCAAGTAGAATTGTCATTGTGGGGCCCCATCCTTTTGGAGAATTCAAATATTGCTGTTAGGCATGGTCATGGTTCATTGCAGAAAACATAAATACTATGAATGTCATATGCAGCTGATCTTAAAGAGGTTAAAGGATCAATATTTGTCATGTACATCCAGGGTATAAAAACTTAATTCCTAGTTACCTGATAGAGACTGAAACATGCAATCATGTATGGGAAGCTAGATGAAGCCTTTTTCTAGATTAGTTAGTACTCTATATTACCATCAAAATCATGACAAAAAGTTTAAAATATACATTAATCTTATAAATTTGAGATAATATTTATACCGTAAGAAAAGCTTTAAAAAGTCAAAATAAAACCCAAAGATTATGAGATTAGTAGCAATAGAATGATCCCTTAATTTTGGTTTTTCTTCTGTCCCATATCAGGTGGCTTTTCTGAAATGAGACAGAGATTTTGGATTTTATTTTAACAAGCATGCTTGGGTTTGGAGAAAGAGAGAGCCACACTCCAACTGCAGAGGCAGCTTTAGTTTTCAATTGAACTGGGACTACAAAAAGACCATTTGCATTATGTGTCTGTAGAGAACAGCAGAAACAAACATTTGGGATTTATGAAATTTTATCCTGTTGAAAGTGTAATATATCAATAGGCCAATTTATTTTTTTCTTGGGACATTATTTTTTCTGGATGACTTGTCCTTTTTCTTTAAGAATATGTCTTATTTGTCCAGTGGTCTTCAGATTCCTTAGCTGGATGCCTTTATTTTCCTGAAAAGACAAAAACAAAACCCTCCCCCAACCCTAAATTTGGGGAGGCTCCTTTATGGTACGTTATATCTGATCAAATGAAAAGCATTTGTTAGTTTTATAGGTTAATTTAGATTGAACAACCATGCTGTTTGATGAACTATCACCTCTTCTAATCAAGAGGTCTCTTAATCTAATCTTTATCAGTTTTGATTTCTGGTTTCTTCTAAAATTTTTGTTTTATTTTCTAAAGCTGTTC
This sequence comes from Onychomys torridus, assembly GCF_903995425.1. NCBI lineage: Eukaryota > Metazoa > Chordata > Mammalia > Rodentia > Cricetidae > Onychomys > Onychomys torridus. The sequence continues at coordinate 52,995,413 of NC_050453.1, read as the reverse complement.
TATCTTCTAGAGCAGTATTTTTTTATTTTTATTTTTTGCAATAGGCATTAGGTCCTTTAATTGCTCTGGGAAGGAGTTTCCCCCATGATAACTGAACAGGACTGAACCAGATTTGACATGGGAGCCTGTGAGAGGCCCCTCAAGGTATTTTCCAATGGCAAAGGGTTACCTTGATTGTCCCTTGTTGATCTACATTCATTAGTCCAATGTCTACCTTTGCCACACCTCTGCATACTCCAGAAGGGAGGGGCGGGCGTTCTGTTTGGATTCTTCTTAGGAAAAACATTGTTTCTAGGAATACCCTGTTTACAGTCTCTTTTCAGATGATCTTGTTTACCAGAACTGAAACACTTGACATTTTGATTTTTCTTCAAACCTCTGGAAATCACCTCTCCTATCCAAGCATCATCATAGTTATGAGATTCAATATTGACTGTATCTTGAATCCATTCTTCCAAGGATGCTGATTTTGCCTGTAACAGTCTAATTCCCTTTTCCATGGTGCATTAACATTTTCAAAAGACAAAGATCCAATTATTATTAGTCTAACTTCTGAATTTGGTATCACTCTATTTACTGCAGAAGTAAATCTTTGTAAGAAATCATTGAATGTTTCTTTAGGGCCCTGTATAACTTTAGTAAATGACTCAGTTTTCTTTCCTACTTCTTCAATTCTGTGCCAAGCATTCAAAGCTGCTGCTTGGCATAAAGCCAAGGTATGGTCATCATATAGAGATTACCATTCTATATTGGCATACTCTCCCTCTCCATGTAGTTGGTTTTGGGATATTTCATACCTCTAGCTCCTTCCTTGTTCAATGGTCTTAGCCTCATGTTTCCACTGAGTTCTCCACTGCAATTGATAACCAGGCTCCAAGACTGCTGTAACCAAATCTCTCCAGTCTTGAGGGTTAATTCTATTACAAGTTGACCATGAGTTTAACATCTGCTTCACAAAAGGTGAACGCATGCTATATGAAACTATTGCTTCCTTGAATCTCCTTAACTAACTTTTTCCATGGGAGTTCATTCTGCTCTTACACAGCCTTAGGGATCTCTATCATTTGACAGTTCCTATAAGGTTACTGGAAAAATTAAAGTTGGTTGTTTGAAACCTTTAGGCCAGTCCTCTCTAATCTTACAATACAACTCTGAGATTGGTTCTCCTTTAAATTACTCTGTCTGGGTATGAATATCTCTATGATCTGTTTTAATAAGTTTTTCTATAACTTGTATCTTAGCACTCATATTAACCACCTTTTTCAGTGACAAAACAAAAATGATAAAACCAACCATGTTTATGATTGACATTACATAAATTCCATCTAAATTAATCATTCTTTTACTTGTTCCATTTTCAAAACTTCCAGCATGTTACTATACAGGGGCCTCTTTCCATTGTAATAGTGTTTCTCATTCTTTAATGTGGGGGAAAAAAAACTCTCTTTTAACTAATTCCTCCCTTTAAGAATTCCCAATTGTCTCACCAAATCTGCCAACAATGACAATTCAGATGGTGGTGAAGTGTGAAGCTGACTGCTTCTTCACAGAACACTAGAAGCCCGAGAGTAGGATTCAAGGCAGCTGTGTACTATGGCAGCAGCCTGAGGAGGGGTCCAGGGAAGACCCACAGCCCAGTAGAAGAGAGAATCCACTGTCTGAAAAATGCACACAGGCAATTGTGGGGAAGAAACATGGGCAGCAGGAAATGCCTAAAAGCAGAGCTGGCTGGTAGTGAGGGGCTAACTTCAGCAGCAGAGTATTGGGTCCACATACCTGTGGAGTTCGGTGCAGAGAGGCTGTAACAGAAAAAAATCCCCAAACTTGATCAGAAACTTAGGGAAAAAGGAGAGAAAAACCCAGCTGATGAGGCAGTGACTCTGCATGCAGCTCTGGCATGTGCTGGTGGACCGGCCAGCAGCTTTTTCACAGATTCATGTCCCAAAGCTGGGTGCCAGATGGTGTGCAAATTATAATTGGTCTTAATAAAAACCCAGAGTCAGATATCATGGTAAATGTTGAAAGATCAGAAAAGGGAAGGAGCAGCCAAAGTCACCTCTTACCTCCATGACTCCTCAGACTGAAACGGGGTGGAGCTCCTATCTCCACCTGCCTCATCTTCCTTTCTGCACCCAGCCATATCACTTCCAGTCTATAGAGACCTCCAGTCATCTATGGTTAACTAATGTTTAGCTCCATCCCCTGATCTTCAGGCAAGCTTTTTGTTAGAGCACAAACAAAATAACACCACACAGACCTTCAATGCTTCAGGCTTACTTGTCACTGCCAAGCCTAATACAAGCAAATCCCTCTGTATTCATTTCCCACTTCCATGAAATGCTTAACCACCCTTTCATCCTCTGTGAACCACAGTTCCTTTAGTCTCTCTCTGCAGCTGCTAGGAGAGCTTGAATGATTTAAATAATTTTGTGAGATTAGTCAGATCCGTGTGTTTTGCCTCAAAATATAAATTCCACACATTTAGGTTATCAGGAAGATGCCTCATTTTGTTGTTCCTAAAATTGAATAGAATGCTGAGAAAATAGAAGATAGAGATTTGCAGGGCAAATGAGCTCTCAGAGTTCTATTTGAGTGTGTGATACTAAAGTTCCAACTAATAACAGAGTGCTGCTTGTCTCTTAATTCTTCAAGCATAGGTTTCCAGAACTCTGAAAATTCATGCTGGGCATACATCCTGCCAGGCACCATTGTAATCCAGTGTTAACTGTGCACCGTTCATCTTCACTGCTTAAAACTCAGACACATCTGTGTTCTCTTTCCTTAATATTTTGCTTATGTTTAAGAGTCATCTCACTGACATTGGTATTTTGTTTTGTTTGGCAAAGAAGTAAAGTGACAAGTAGGTTGTTTTCATATTTCCTTATAAAATAGTTTGAAAAGTTTTAAATATTCACATCATGAAAGGAGCATTTTATTCTTCTGAAAGTGGTTAACTTTTTATTAAATTAAGTTTGGGTTCACACCTCATTAGCTTATGTTTTAATGTTGCTTTTTTGGCAACTTCATGTGTATTTTTAAATTATATTGGAAATAAATCAAGAAGCATTGGTAGCAAATGAACAAATTGAATGTGCTGTTAGAAACTGCAGCTGATTGTTTTTTATAATCAAATTTAGTATTGATTATTTCTTTAAATAAAGTTTGAAACTGAAATGTGAGCCTATGTTAAGATTTAGTGGAGAGTATTGTGGATTTTTCCTTAGTGTATTTTGCTACTTCAATAGCTAATTTAACTAAGCCATATTTTAAAAAAGAAATATGACAAAATGTTGCATCTTAATCTACACATTAAACAACAAAAAGATTTTCAAATAATCTCCTTACTGTAGCTGCATCAAGTGCATATTTTAAGACTGTAAGCAAAATTTACAGTTGATATTGAGTCATGCTTTACCTCTGAATCTGGACTACAAATCCCACCCCTTGTTGATTGTCATCTCTCTGACTGTTTGCTTGCCTGCTGTCTCCCTCTGCCACATGGACAACCACTTTCATCACCTCCTCCCCTTCCTTGTCTGACCTCTCTATGGCATCTGATGACGGGGAGACAGACAGCTAGGGCCTCACAAAATCTGCCAAGGAGCACACAGCTGCCATTAAGACCCCCATGTACTGCTTCCCCTTTGGCACCAATTCTACCACAGGTGTCAACTCCCCCACCAGAGTATCCCTGAGGTGATCTGCCCCAGGTCCCAACTGCCTTGGAGACTGGCCACTCCACTGCTCCATTATATACACCTCACTACCCACAGCCAGCCCCATTCATAACCAGGAGGCTTATCCAGTTAACCTGAGTCCAAATGCCATTGTCCCACCCTGAATTCCTACCCACATAGCTGAACTCTCCCTTATCTGGAAGGCAGCTAATGACTTGGACCCTGATATGTCTTACTTCTTACAGGTCATCACTCAATGGGCAATGCAACTGCTGACATATTTGGATTGGTATAGTCTGCTCAAAACTGTGTTGGATGATCAAGCAGAAGCTAAACTAAAACACAAAAAGCCCTATTCATTAACATTCCAGTGACACACTCACTGAATGAGTTTTCCCATCCCATCCCATCCCATCCATCAGTCAAAGATTGTCCATGAGCTTACTACCAGCAGGTTTCTGACCTGGCCTTCAAGGATCTTAAAGTATGCACCCCAAGGGAACCTTCAGCTTAATTCCACAATCTTATTCAACAGCCAGGGGAACGTTTTACTGACTTTTTCACATGTATCAATGAGGCAGTGGAGCTGAGAGTAGACCCAGGCCCCATCCGGCAAATGTTAATTGAATAATTAGTTTGGGAAGGGCCTAACGGCCTCACCCACAATGCAGTTGCTATGGTCCACAATGAGAACAATCACAAGTGGGTAATGGCCACAAGAGATCTTGACCCCAGTAATGGTCCCATCACTGCCTTTGCTGCTATCCTGGGTCCCCTCCTTGCAGACAGGCAGCTCACCAATGACACACTCAAGGGCCCCCAAGGAGACAGAACTTGCTGGGGATGTAGCAAACTAGGCCATTTGTGGCATGACTGCCCCCAGGCAAAACCTAGGACCTGGTGTCCCAGATGTAATAAGGGATTCCATTGGGCAAAGGATTGAAGGTCATAGCTTGGTGAAACAATAGCCCCTTTAAATTTCAGGAAGGGTGCTCTTCTGTAACTGAAGTTTTCTCCAGTCCTGACTGTGGGCCAGGCAGGACTGGAGAAAACTTCAGTTAAAATAAAGTGGATAGCTGAGGCAGAGAGATGCTGCCAGCCGCCAGCATAAAAAGCAGCATGTTAAGATACCAATAAGCCACAAGCCATGTGACAACTTATAGATTAATAAAAAGATTAATTTAAGATGTAAAAAATAGATATAAAAAACCTGCCACGACCATACAGTTTGTAAGCAATATAAGTCTCTGTGTGTTTACTCAGTTGGGTCTAAGCGGCTGTGAGACTGACAGGTAAGAGAGATTTGTCCTGACCATGGGCCAGGCAGAACTAGAAAAAACTCTAGCTACACTTCTCAGTCCTGTCAGTAAACGGAGGCTCTGGTAATCAAAAAAACCTATTGGACAATGTCCATTTTTTCCCCATACTCTCCAATTCTGACTGTCCATCTTGATGGACAAGCTGTTAAAGGCTTGATGGGCATGGGCGTGGATAATACCCTTTAAACTGAGACTGAGGTGCTTTGTTTACCTCATTGGAAGTTTAAACGCAGACCCCTCCCCCCATCAGTGATGTGGGAGGCTAACAAGATTCTAAGATGACCACCCATCTGGTCCATTGGAAGGACCTTGATGGCAATCAGGGAGTCATTCACCCTATCATTTCTACTGTACCTAGGAACCTTTGGGCAGAAATATTTTTGAGGATATGGGTGTTGTCCTTACCACAGATGACAGGGCCTTTTTTAATGACATCATGGTCCATGAAAAGGTGGGTCTTGTGGTCCACAATGCTGCACAAGATCCTCAACCCCAATTTTAAAGGCCACTGTCTCCACGAGATCCACTGCAATCGAGTCCCCTAGTCCCATTCCATTCACTTGGCTCTCAGATCAAGAAGTATGGATGGAACAGTTGCCTATAACTGAACCTGAACTGTTAATTCTAAAGGAATTATTTGCAGAACAGCTAAATTGAGCAGAACAGCTTATTGGCACATAGAACCATCCACAAGTAAACATAATACCCCCATATGTGTTATCCCCAAGAGATTGGGATGCTACCACCATTTGTGGGATCTTTGTGAGGTTAATGGTCTAATGGAAAAAAAATGGGGTCTATACAACCAGATATCCTCCACCCTAGTGCTATTTCTCCATCTTATTATATATTAGTTTTAGATATTAAGGATAACTTTTTTTCAAATTTCTCTGGTACCACAGGATTGTGATCATTTTGCCTTTTCTGTGTGGGAACCTAATATGTATAAACCAGCTAGGAGATATGAAAGGACTGTTTTACCCCAAGGAATAAAGAATAACTTTACTATTTGCTAATTACATGTTTCTCAAGCTTTGGACAGTGTCACTAGGGATGTTCTTTTGATTCATTATATGGTTGATCAACTTCTAGCACACCCAGATGCAGCCTACCTACAAAAGACTGTCAGGGGAATATTAGAAGATCTTGTATCCTTACATCTAATGGTGGATCCAGATAAGGTCCAAATGGTACCCCTTTTGCCTTTTTGGGCTTTTTCCTTTCTAAGCAGTTCTGCCCCCTTTTCTTTAAATTAGAAATGAAGGAATTGTACACTCTTTCAGATTTACAATTATGTGGCATGGTTAATTGGCTTAAACTTCCTTATCCACCCATGATCAAGAGATGAGACACTTATTTTCATTCTTGGAGGGCCTCACCTGTCCTTCTTCTAAGGTCAGGCTTACCAAAAAGCTAAAGATTTCCTAAAAAATATTTTGGCCATTCCAGACACCTCCAGTCTGCAACATCATGATCCCCAAAGACTCTTATTGGCAATGGAACTCTGGGCACTCAGAGGATTTGGGGAAGTATTATGGAAATCTGGGCCCCTTCTATGGGTACACCAAGCACATTCTGACCTGCACAAGGTCACCTCTAAGTTTGACCAGTCATTCCATCTCAGCCTTATGGCATGGGTGCTGGCACAGAGAACATATGAAGGAGAGCCAGATAAGCTTGTTTTCCTCTTTTCTTTAAACAACACCCATACCCTCTGGGAAGATTCTATCTTGTTCCAGGAAATGATTGCAAGATTCACAGGAACAGTCCTTTGCAAAAAACAAAACAAAACAAAACAAAAAAACCAACCAACCAAACAAACAAAAAAACAAAACCAAGATCTTAGCAGAACTCCCCACACTTCCAATAATGATTCAGCCACATGCAGCCCCTTCTCCACTCCCATCCCTCATACCACCATGGTCTTTTCAGATTCAAATAAAAATAGATATGGTATTCTTATCCAGCATCTTGACTCTGAAGATGTTGCATATGATATCCCTAACTGTAGTTACATTCAATTGGGTGAGCTATTGGCCCTACTCAAGGTTCTAGTGGAGTGCCAGACTGAGCCTATTAATACTTTTTTTTTTCCTGACAGCCAGTACACTGTACAGAAAGTTTGTGTACTGGCCTTTTCTCAAGTTAAAGAATCACTGATCCCCATAGCCAGTACCATGCCTCTCATACAAGATGTCCTAAATCAGAGGACTGAACATTGGTATGTGTCACATATTAGATCTCACTCCAAATTACCTACTATATTGCCTTAAGAAAATGAGATCACAGACACCATCATATTAACAGCCAGTATGAGTTTCCTAGAGCAAACCAGGGCTCTTCATCAGCAGTTCCATCTGTCTCCATAGAATTTACACGGACTTCTTCCAGAATTACTGGTTTTCCAGTGTAAACATTTGTCCTGGGCAAATGCCACTTGTGCTCCTCTGGGCCCTTTAGGACCGCTTCAATGTGAAGGGGCTAATGCCTGAGGCTTGTTGCCTAATGCCGTCTCTTGATGTCATGCATTTTGCCCCCTTTGACAATCTTAAATATCTTCATGTAATAATAGATAACCTGTTCCTCCTTTGTTTATGCCCTCACCATTTCTGAGAAGAAGGCCATCAATGCTAACATGGCCCTTAAGCCAGCCTTGGTAGTCATGGGGGTACCTTGAACACTTAAGACTGATAATGGACCTGCCTATGCCTCTCAACAATTCAATGACTTTCTGGAGTCCTGGAAGATTTTCCATACCACTGGCCGATGGGGGAAGGTATGCTTGTGTTTTTCCTCAAAGTGCCACTATGCCAATATGGGTTATACTCCATCTTTTTTGCTTTCATTGACCCTCTAAAAGCTGAAGACTTGTGGAACTTCACATTTCCTTATTTTGTATGATGCCTTTTGAAATGAGGAATATTTGTTTAGCATACTGGGAGTTAGGTAAATATATTAAGGGCTAATGGTCAGCTAAGTTTCTATATTATTCATTTCAGCTAACATGAAATTTTCCAATTATATCAGACAAGGGCAGAGGTTATGACATTTGACTACTTTTTGAAAAGGTTTGGCATTGTATAAAAAGGCTGTTTGATCCCTTCTTGAAACACGCTTATGTTTTGATTGGCGGGGTAGTGCTTTTAATTTTTCTCCTTTTTAAGTGTTTCCTACAGCACATCTGGCAACAGTGGCCAGTCACTAAGGTGACTCTACAGGTGTTAATGGTTCATAGACACCCAACTCATAGTCCTCCACAGGAGGTTATTCATGACTGGCTTTCTGAAATTTAAAAGGCTACTGCCTAATTCTCCCTACCCAAGGTTACTCCCCAGGGATGGACACTCTTTGAGGACTGACAGTCAATGATGGCTAAGAGCTCATTTGGCAAGCATACCTAAGACAGGCACAGACCAGTTGATGAGCCCCTCTGAGGCAGGATCAACAAGGCCAGGTCAAAGAACTCTGACACCCAGTGAGTGCCCATGTAATAAAATAAAAAGGGTGTATATGTAATAGGATGGGCCCATAGGGTCAACGAAATTGGCTCAAACCAGTTGCCAAGGCATGAACATAACAAGCATACTTGCTTGTGAGCCAACTTGGAATCTGCTTGAGGGCCTAGCAATAGGTATTGTCAGAGCACCTCATCATGCCCAGCCAATGAGGGATGACCAGGCAATATCAGCAGATGGAGACAAAGCCTGGTTGCTGGGAGGAGGGTATATAAGGCTTTCCTGTTATTGAATAAAAAATCTGCTGTTTGTCTTTTCATCTGACTCCTGGGATCTGTGTCATTGACTCTGTGCCTTCTCACCCCCTCCCCTGAGGAAACCATTAGGACCTAGCAACAACTAATAGTGTTAATCCCTCTGATTAAGAATAAGACCACTATCATAGTTCAATGCTAAATTTGAAGCAAGTTTTAATTAAATACTGGCCATGTGGATGGGTTCTGGCCAGGTCCATCTATGGGTTTCCAGAAAATGGCCCTGAGTCATGTTTTGCAGTAGCTTAAGTGTTTCCCATTAGGTCAAATCAGGGGCAAGTAAATATCCTAATGTTATTTCCTGACTTTAAACCTCCTGCCCACATGTGATCAAGCACATCCCATGTAGACAGGTCAAACAAACTTGTTTAGGGGAGAGAAAACATGTGCCTTGTTATCTTTCATGAACAGCAGACCCCAACATTTCAGGAACAATTTGTCCTTGAGCAAGAAGCTTACAAATAAGAGACATTTGTGTTCCATGGATCTCTAAGGCATAGTAATTAAAATTTAAAATGTACCTTTGGCTTTCACAATAGAATGGATTACATAGAAGACAGAATATCATGGCTTAAAGATAGGGTAGAAGAATCAGAACATTCATTCAAAGTCATAATTTAAAACAAAAACATATGGGTAGAAGATTGAAAAAAAGACAAAAATATATGTTATTCTCATAGAAAAAAAGAACCAAAGAAAGCAAAACTATTTTAAATAAAATTATAGAATAAATTTCTCCTAAACTTGAGAAATAGAGATCTATTCTGAAAATAGAGAGGATCTGGGAGGAGTTGGAAAAGGAGAAAGCATGATCAAAGTATATTATATGAAAATAATTTTTTCTTTTAAAAAATTATAGAAGAAAACAATCATCCCTATAAAAATGGGCTATGGAATTCATGAGAGATTTCTCCAAAGATGAAATACACATGGCTAATAAATACTCAAAGAAATGTGACTATTGTTAGCCATCAGAAAATTCAATTAAAATTCAATGTTTTATCTTATCTCAGTCAAAATGATCATCATTAAAATATCAAATAAGAAATTCTGTCATGACTGTGGAATAAGAGGAACTCCTTTTATACTGTGGGATTGTAAAGTAGTAGCCACTTTAGAGATGATTCTTTAGACTTATCCAAATGCTAAATGTAGATCTCCATATATAGATGTATATTTTCATCTAAATGTAGGTATGCTCTATGTCGTTTATATAGTATATGTAGATATACTGTAGCTATACTAGTCCTTGGCATACATATACATGAAGAAGCTATAGGGAAACCTAGTGTCTTATAAAATTACTAACTATATGTATACATACACATATATAATATGTAGACATACATATAATGTATATGATGTATATGCATATGATAATACAAAGATTTTGAGTAGAGCTATATGCATGGGGAGATACTATTATAATATAAGGGGATGACTATGCATACTTGCCTCACTCTCTTTCAGAACTAATATATTAGGCTATGGTGGTAGATTTATCAAAACTAAGAAGCTAATACTGCCAAATTATTATTAACTAAATTTCAACTGTTTTTGGTTTTCAGAATTTTTTCATAGCATTTATTTGTTATACCCTTTAGTCTTCTGTGATCTTCTTGTCAGGTAGCTTTAGTGTAGTCCTGTGTATTACTTTCTAAGACATTATTTTTATTGACATCAAAGATTTCCAGTACTGAGTTACTGTCTTTGTGGAAAATATACTACAGGGGTATTAGTGTGAACTTAGGAAAGACAGAACAATGAAATTGGTGGGAAAAGATTCTGTCTTCTCTTGTTTAAGTCCTCAAAATCCAGCATGAATTTTATAGTTTTGATGTCTTAGTTTTAGGACTCAGTAACATGTTAGATACCACAACATTTGACCTTGACAATTAATTAACAGGTTCTTAAAGATCTGTTCCCTCAGTAAGACCAAACATACAAACAAATCCCCAAGTTGTATACAATTCTGAAGAATTGAGTAATTTTAAACTAAGGTTTGGATTACAGTGGTCTTAAAAGTGATGTTTTTTTAGAGACTGTGAATTCATAGGCACAGAATGTTAAGGGTTTTTTTGGGGTGGGGGGTAAGTACATTTAGCTGAAAGGATTCACTATTAAGGGAAAGAACTGAATTTCAGAAGCACTATTCAAAAATGTAGAATTGTGTTGTAACCATAAATATCCTGAATATTTGTTCAGAAGAGAAAGTGTTGTATTTGTCTCATTCTTTACTTCATTATAACATAGTCATACAGATTCTGAAAAATTCTATTGATCACCTGTGGAAGAGAGTGAAACAACTGAGTAACTTTGTCACTTTGGTGTCATGAGGCCTCTTCAAAGGACCTCCACAAGTTCCAAAATATAACTGTGAGAACCCTAAGGATGATGTTATGAGACTGTTAGAATTGATGCTTGTAACAGTTAGTTAAGGCATTTCCAGGAACAAGTATTATGTTTATTGATATTTGTGGAGAATTCTTATGAAATCACCATGAGATGTACTATAAGATGATTTCACTTACTTATTGCCTGAGTTTTCTTTTCTTCTAATGGAATTGTGAATAACCATTTTATGCAGGACAGGCAAAGCACTTCAGGAGGGACAAAAGCTTTGTATGGTATGCTTGGTTAAGTAAAGGAAAAGACTGTTGGCCCAGGCTATGTTCATTCCAGAGTACTCACATACCCACTTTAAATAATACTTAATTCATTGCAGCAATAGTGTGAAATTTTGGAAGAAATGGAGATTGACTAAGAATATAGTATAAATGATAAAATAAATGACAGGAGTTAAAGGTTTTCATGAAAATGTTAAAAATGAGCAGAAGCTGTTGGTGGGACATTTGTGAAATTATTTTTAATTAATATAACTATAGTTAGAACAAAATGTGATATCCATAGCAGACAATAAAGCTTACAGAGTGCCTTTTTGAATGCTTGTTTTGGGGAAAAAACTAAGGAATGCTAGACATAAGAGATCTTCCACAAAATAAATTAGTTTTGTTTATTGAATATGATCAGCCTGAGGGAGGCAAGTGAGAATATTTGAGAGCATAGAGACATTTTAGGTTGCTGGTTGCTATGATGGGAGTCATTTAAAGAACTTTTAGAGGCAGCCTTTTGGCTGATCATCTACACAATTTATGTGAGTTATATTTCAGTAGATGTAGAGACGAACAGAAATAGTTGGTAGAGAGGATTTTTTTTTTAACATGGAGCATAAGATTTCAAGTGTGTGGCTTATATCATTTTATTATTCTTGCTGCCAGATTCACTTTGTTTCTGCATAAAATGGTGACACCTTGGGTTATTGGGCTAGCTTTTCCTTTGTAAATAACTCCAGCACTTTCCTCTGATAGGCAATTCAGATTATTACTTATGAGGGCCATCAAACTGCAGATGCATTTAGCTGCATCAAATACAATATACTCATTGCCTTACAATTCATGATATGTCCAGAGAGCTTAACCATTTCTCTGTGCATAATACATTTTGTCATTGTAAGTCACTTTCACAACAGATTTCAAAAAGTTGTTAGGCATTTGCCAATATTTTCTCAATTTTGTATCTACCTGCATGCCATTTGCCAGGTAATTTCTGACACTGAATCACATAAAATGTTGCTATAATGTACATAAGAATGGAAATATATCTAATGTTATCTGCAACTGAAATGTAAGATGTCCATTATGTTGGAGCTTCTGGTATAATTTTATAAACACTATGACACAAATATGTAACTGTGTCATACTTAGCTACCCTTCAGAGAGAAACTCATTTAAGTCTCTGTTTTGCAGACCAAGTGGTGAGGTAGTAAAATACATAGAAAATTTATCTTAGTAGTTTGTGTGTGTGAACAGAAATTCCACCCTATGTCAGTATGCTTTTAATTTTTTTTGTCATCTTGACACAAGCTACAGCCATCTTGGAAGAGGGAACCACATTTGAGAATATGTCTCCATCATATTGGACAGTATGAATTCTTGTGGGAGATTTTCCTGATTAATGATTGATGTGGAAGGATTTAGTGCCCTATAGATGGTATCACCTATGATCGGGTGGTCCTAGGTTATATAATAAAACAGATAGAGAGAGTCTTGGAAAGCAAGCCAGTAAATATTCCTCTATGGTCTTTGCTTCAGTTTCTGCTTCTTCCAGGTTCCTGCCTTGGCTTTGTGCCATGGTTCCCTCAACAATAGAATGGAAGCTGTAAACCAAATAAATCTTTTCCTTCTCCCAAGTTGATTTCCCATAAATGTTTTATCACAATGATAGAAAGCAAACTAGGACTTTCATTAAAGGTCTAGGGACATTTTCAGCTCTCACTCAGAAATGCAGAGTACATGTCTATTGTCCAAGGGAACAGTCAGTACAGTTTCGGTAAGTATTGATATCCTGGAGGTTCTATAACAAATTACCAGAAATTTATTGCTTTAAAGTATTTCCCCTTTCATCTTTCAGATTGGAAGTCATAAATCTGAATTGAGTCCTTTGAGGCTAACACCAGCAAGAACACAAACCCATGTTCCATCTTGGGCCCTAGCAGATGATTCTTTTCACTGGCTTCTCTAATTTCTCCATGCTGTCTGTGTCTTCTTTTTACATTGCTAGTCCCACCGTTCCACTGGCAGTGTCCATTCTCATGTATCCTCTTGTTTCCAGATATGAAATCATGATGGCCTTTATGATGTCATTGGATTCCCCTTGATAATCCTAGATAATCTCACTACATCACTGCACTGATTAATCAAGTATGTAAAGTCCCCACTGCCACTTAATTGTCACAGTTCATGGTTGAGAAGATAAGAATGTTCTCTTTAACCTGCCAAGTACTTATTTATGGGCTCTTTCGAAGATAATTTTGTGTACCTACTAGCTAAAATATTTATCAATTTTCTTTTCAAATTTCTCCTAAATATTTTATAGTAAAAGCTGTAGGTGACAACCTCTAGTGCATTGGAATTAGCTCTAGCATGTTAAGTACTATTATGATTGAGTGATTTTGGTGGACTGGGACATGAGAACAAACCAAAAGAGATGTCAAACTAGTCTTTGAGGACTGAGGAACATTTCCAGAGGGTAGAGAGTAGACGTGTGGTAGAGTCCCTCTCAGGGACAGTTTTCAGTTCTTCTGCTTACAGGTAAGCTACATGAAGAATGGGAAGAAGGAGGGGAAGAACTACGTGAAACTACACACCTGCCCCTTAACTCATAAACCTCAACTCCATTGTTTCTAGCCTAAGTTACTCTTCCTCAGATCCTTCATATAATCGTTTATATATGCAAGTGAAATTCAAGAGTTCATAATTATAATTACTCTGTCATATCCATCCACAATGTTTCTTTCTCTGCAGTTCTGCCCAGCTCCCCAAATACTGATTTGTACCAACTGTTTCATTTCTATATGTACATTTATGCATCCGAGGCAGAAGAGACATCATATATTAGCTGGAATTATTTTAAATTCATCATCTTGCATCATCACTAAGGTCATAGTGCTGAGTGGAAATTCCAACATCATGGGTGAGTCACTGTGGAGCTGCTTCACATCCCTGATTGACTTCTCAAATTGCCACCAGTCTTTTCTTCTTTCATTTGCTTTTGTCTTATATCTCACAGTGAAAGATAAAACAATTGAATAATAACTCCTGCAATCTACCTTCCTTATATTATCTTATCTGTTCCTCCATGCTTCTGTCTGTGCATCATCCACTGTCCAAATCTATCTCAGGGTTTAATGTTTGCTTTATTTTACAGCTGATAAACAGTTTGCAAAGCGAAATGTTTACATTTATAATGCCCATGTTATTCACCACCAGTTAGACATTCCAGTAATTTTGCTTTAAAAATTTTATTTTAAATATATTTATATATGTTAAATAAATTTGTTTATTTAAAAAAAAACATTTATTTTATATACTGGCCACAGTTCCCCTTCCTTCTTCTCCTTCCAGTCCCTACCCCCAACCCCACTCTGCTCCCAAGCCCCAATCCTCTCCTCATCTGTTACTGTTTAGGTAAGGGCAGATCTCACATGGGTATCAACAAAACATGGCGTAACAAGTTGTAGTAAGACTAAGAAGCACCTGCCTACATATTGAGGCTGTCAATGCAACCCAGTATGAGGGGAGGGTCCTAATGGCCTGTAAAAGAGTCAGACCATTTCTGTTCTCAATGTTAGGAGTCTCACAAGAGGACCAAGCTACACAACTATAACATGTATGCAGAGTGCCTAGGTCAGTCTCATACCGGCTCCCTGGTTGTCGGTTCAGTATCTGTGAGCCCCTATGAGCCCAGGTTAGTTGGTTTTATTAATTTTCTTGTGGTGTCCTTGACTCCTCTGGCCCATACAATCCTTTCTCCACCTCTTCTGTAGGGTTCCCTGAACTCTGCCTAGTGTTTGGCTGTGAGTTTGCATCTCTTTCCATCAGTGGCTGGATGAGGCCTCTTTGATGACAGTTGGGCTAGGTACCAATCTGGTCACAGGAGATGGTCAGATCAGGCTACTTATCTGCTATTATTAGTAGTCTAAGCTGGGGTCTTCCTTATAGATTGCTGGTAGATTCCCTTATGCCAAGGTTTTACCACATCCCTAAATGGCCTCCCTTTCCCCAGTAGTCCCTTTCCGTGCTCTCTCACTATACCCTCCCCTCAACCTAATGGCTCATGTTTCTATCCCCACCTGCCCTCAGTCCACTCAAGAAAGTTTTTCTATTTTCCCTTCCCAGTATGTCTCTTTATGAACCTGTTTGTTACCTAGCCTCTATGGACCTGTGGATTGTGGAATGGTTATTCTTTATTTTATAGCTAATATCCACTTTTGAGTTAGTACATACCATGTTTGTCCTTCTCAGTCTGTGTGATCTCACTCAGGATGATATTTCCTAGTTGCATCCATTTGCTTCAGATTTCTTGGTGTCCATTTTTAGCATCTGAGTAATACTCCATTGTGTAAAGGTATCATCTTTTCTTTGTTCACTCCTCAGTTGAGGGACATCTAGGTTGTTTCCAGGTTCTGACTATTACAAATAAAGCTGCTATGAACATAGCTGAACAAGTGTCCTTGTTGTATCATCCTTTGTGTATATGTTCAAGAGCAATATACACGGGTCATTTGGTAGGTTGATTCTCAGTGTTCTGAGGAATTGCAAAACTGACTTCCAAAGTGATTGTGCAAGTTTGCATTCCTACCAA
Organism: Onychomys torridus; assembly: GCF_903995425.1. Lineage (NCBI taxonomy): Eukaryota > Metazoa > Chordata > Mammalia > Rodentia > Cricetidae > Onychomys > Onychomys torridus. Next base: position 52,979,445 of record NC_050453.1, on the reverse strand, counting down.
CATTGGAGGAATGTTCCTGTTGCTCCACATCCTCTCCAATATAAGCTGTCATTTGTGTTTTTGATCTTAGCCATTCTGACAGGTGTAAGATGGAATCTCAGAGTTGTTTTGATTTGCATTTCCCTGATGACTAAGGATGTTGAGCAATTCTTCCTTTTTATTTTTTTCGTTTTTCTCTATTAAGAAATTTTCTACTCACTCCACATGTTATCCACTGTAGCAGGAATCTTAACAGGTCTTATTAATAAAATCAAACTGGAGGCCAGTTTATTGGGGTGAATGCTGGAAGATCAGAGAGACAGCTTCCTCATCTTGCCAGTTCCTCAGCTGGTCTTGTTTCCTCAGACTGCAAGCTTCTGTGTCCTCATCCCAATGGCTCTCAGCTGAATTGTGCTGCTCAAAGCCTAAAAGCTTAACCAGCTAAATGCTTACCCAGCCAAATGCTTAACCAGCGAAATGCTTCTAGTTTCTGGTCTTCATGCCTTATATATCTTTCTCTTTCTGCCATCACTCCCTGGGATTAAAGTCGTGTGTCTCCATGCTGGCTGTATCCTTGAACTCACAGAGATCCGCCTGGCTCTGCCTCCCAAGTGCTGGGATTAAAGGTGTGCACCACCACCACCCAGTTTCTGCTATGGCTTGCTCTGACCCATTTTCTAGCCACCATTTTTGGCTCTGTATCTAGTGGCTGTCTGTTCTCTGACCCCAGATAAATTTTTTAGGGTGCACAATAATATTTTGGGGAACACAATACCACCACAATCCACAGACCACCCCTCCTCCCACCCCCAGCCCTCTTTCCCAAGCCACCCCACATCTCCACACCCCCCAAATGGAGGTCTCCCGTGGGGAGTCAGCAGAGCCCGGCACACTGAACATAGGCAGGTTGTTGAGCAATTCTTTAAGTGTTTCTCGGCTGTTTGAGATTTTTCTGCTGAGAATTTTCTGCTTAGATCTGTACCTTATTTTTTTTTTAAATTATATTTGTGTTTTAATTTTACACATCAGCCATGGGTTCCCCTGTCCTCCCCATTCCCATCCCCCCGCCCCCACCTTCCCCCAACCCCTCCCCTCCATTCCCATCTCCTGTACCTCATTTTTTAATTGTTTTTTTTTTTTTGTTTTTGGTTTGTTGATATCTAGTTTCTTCAGTTCTGCATATATTTTGGAAATCATCTCTCTCTCTCTCTCTCTCTCTCTCTCTCTCTCTCTCTCTCTCTCTCTCATACATGTGGATTTGGTGAAGTTCTTTTCCCATCTGTAGGATAACATTTTGTCTTATTGACAGTGTCCTTTGCCTTACAAAAACTTTTCAATTTCATGAGGTCCTGTTTATTCGTTGTAGATCTTAGTGCTTGTGTTATTGTTGTTCTGTTCAGGAAGACGTCTCCTGTGCTAATGTGTTTCCTACTTTCTCTTCTATCAGGTTCAGTATATCCAGATTTTTAGTGTGGTCTTTGATCCACTTGGACTTGAATTTTGTGCAGGGTGATACATTATAAATCAGTTTGCATTCTTCTACATGCCAACATACTGTTAGACCAGCACCATTTGTTGAAGATGATATTTTTCCCCCTTGTATGACTTTGGAGCCCAGGGGAGGGTGTGGTGATATTTTATTTGTGCTGAAATGTGATGATGTTTTATTTGTATGTTAATAAATGAAGTTTACCTGGAGATCAGAGGTCATAGCCAGCCATAAACAGAAGTCAGGCAGTGGTGGCACATGCCCTTAATCTGATCACAAGGTAGGTAGAGTCTCCGTGTGTGTTCATGGACACAGCCAAGCATGGTGACATGTGCTTTTAATACCAGTACCAACCATGGAGACCTGGAGGTCTGTATAGACAGGCAGTGATGAGGAAGTGAAGGCGCTGGGCTAAGAGCCAATGAGAAGGCAGAAGAGCAAGGCAGTAAAGGCACAGGTTAGACAGGAAGAGGTTCTCTTAGGAAGTGATAGCAGTGTGGTGAGCTAAGGTTAGCTTTGTTGCTATCACTATTGCTTTGATCACTGTGGCTTGCACCCTTGTATTTGGCTCTATGTTTCTCATTTCATATGACTGTTTAGAAATTTGTCTACAGGAGGGGGTGCAGTCTGGAATTACTGGGCAGCTCTTAAGGAATGTTTATTGGCATTGGGCGGTGTCTTATCTGGGTTCCCAAGAGTCTGCCTGGCCTCTAGTAAAGCTGCAAACTTCTTCCAAAATAGGAGGCAGGGATATGGGAGCCCAGGGGAGGGAGGTGCAGTCTAGTGTTGTTGGACAGGCTTAATGGTGTATGGCAGGTGGTGGGCAGTGTCTTCTCTGGGATCCCTAGGACTACTCTGGCCTCCAATAAAGCTGTCAGGGCTGTGGGCCTTGTGTAGAGCCCTGGAGACAGTAATGATTTTGCTTTTATTGCACTAAAAAAACATGTTCTCTGTGATGACATTATCAGTACTATACAAGCATGTTATTTCTTTGTCATTACACAAATACATCCTGTTGGCTTAATAATGCCTTCCAGGCATTAGCTTATTTCTCTACTTTCCTTTATGGTGATGTGCCTCAAAAGAACAAACATACTCATCTTCATTCCTATAAATTCTTGTATACATTTCAAATGACTTTTATTTCTGTGCACTATTGCAATTGTTTATGAAAAATATTATTAATAATAGTTTGTGCTTAAATAAAACTGTTCCAGACACTTAACCAAGTATATCATGAGCTAATCTAATTCTTTTTCCTTCTATTTTTTATTTAAAATTAGTTTTTTCATACAATATAATCTGATTATGTTTCCCTCTCCTCATCTCTTCATATTTTCTCCCCATACTTCTTCCACTCATATCCATACACTTACGTTCTTTTTTTCCCTTAGAAAACAAAAAGGCATCTAAAAAATAAAGATAAAATCCAAGCAAACAAACCAGAATAGGAAGAAATAAACAAACAGAAGAAAAAGAGCCTAAAAAAGCATAAGAAACACATAGATGCAGAGGTACACATGTTTGTACATACAGAAATCTCCAAAACCAAACAAAATAGGAAACTATAAAATATACCCTAATGGCCTATAAACTAAAAACAAAAATAAAAACAACAAAAAACAAACAAACAAAAACCTCCAAAAATCCCACTGAGCTCACTTTGTGTTGGTCATCCAATGCTCGGCATGGGGCAGGTCTTGAGAGTGGTTTGTATACACACCCAGTGCGACTCTATGGGTGAAAACTAGTTTTTCCTTTATGAGAAGTTATTAGCTAAATATTTCTTCTGAGTTAGGGATGGGGTCTTGTGTCTGCTTCCCTTCTCAGTGCTGGGACCCTCTCTAGTTTAGACAGATGCAGACCTTTTGCATGCTGCCATAGTCTTTGTGGGTCCTATGTGCTGTGGCAGTCCTGCTATGCTTAGACCTTGGTGTCCTCCATTCCCTTTTGGCCCTTACAATCTTTCCAATGATTCCTATTGTGCAGTGTTACCTGGTCCCTGAGTTGAGGGAATGATGGAGATATCCAATTAGGACTAAGTATTTCAAGGTCTTTTGCTCTTTGCACATTGCTCAGTTATGGGCCTCTGTGTTTGCTTCCATCTACTACAGGAGGGAGCTTCTTTGATGATGGCTGAACAAGACGCTGATTTATGAATGCAGCGTAATGTTGTTAGGAATCATTTTATTGCTACATTCCCTTGGCAAAATAGTAGTATATGGTTTTTTTTTCCCAGGTCCCAGGCCTATGTCATCTCAGGTTCTTGGCCTCTTGAGAAGTGTCTAAATGGGTTCTACCCATGATGTGGGCCAGAAATCCAATCAGATAGTGCTTGGTTATTCCCATAAGTTTTGTGCCACTATTTCACTAACACATCTTGCAGATAGGTCACTATAGTAGATAGGAGAGGTTTATAGCTGGGTTAGTGTTTATGTTTCTCCTTTGGTATACCTTCCAGTATCATGAATACTAGTTAATAGGGGTGAAAAGTCTAGGAAGGAAACAGCTCAACTTCTCTATATTCTGTGAGTTGTGAGTGTGTAGTCTTCAGCAATAGTGTCTTCCTATTAGTTTGTTGGGAGCAGAGAGCAACCATTAGCTTTGGCGATAGCCTTAGTTGTTTTGTGGTTTCTGTGAGACCCCTTTGGCCAAGAGCACAATTAGATGTAAACCAATCTTGGCCTTGGTTTTATTTGGTATGAGAGATGTCAAGTTGGTGCTTTGTCTTCCCTGTCATTTAGTGATTGCATTGAGATTACTGTCTTATATATGCATATTTTAAGAAGCTCTACTGTGTTAGGTTCCTATACAACCTCTCATATGGCCCTGAGTTTTAGCTCTCCCTCCTTTACTCATCTCCCTGAACCCTGTTTGAACCTCCTGTCATAGCATTGCCCACTCTTGTTCATACATAACTATCATTTTACTTTCCATAATTAGGAAAATGCATTCCTACCCCCAGTCACTCTATACAAAACCTCTGAGTTATCTGCTTATTAAAGACTTTGGAGTTAACATCCACATATAAGCAAATACATGCCCTATTTGTCTTTTGGATTTTGAGTAATCTCATTCAGAATGATTTTTTTTTATCTTGCTCCATCCATTTACTGGAAATTTTAGAATTTCATTTTTAATAATAGCTGATTAATATTCTAGCATATAAATGTACCATGGTTTTCTTTATCTAGTCACACAATGACTGACATCTAGGCCATTTCTAATTTCAAGGCATTATGAATAGAGCGAGCATCAGTGATCATGGTTGAACAAGTGTCTCTGTAATAGGTTGGAGACTCCTTTGGATATATGCCCAAGAGTGGTATAACTGGATCATGAAATAGATCTATTCTCATTTTCCTGAGGAACAGTCACACTGATTTCCATACTGGCTGTCCAAGACTGAATGAGTCTTTTCCTTAATCTATATCCTGATCATCATGAGATATCATTTGTCTTATTGAACTTGGCCGTTCTTCCTGGAGTAGAATGAAAGCTCAATGAATTTTCAATTGAATTTCACTTATGACCAAGAATGCTGGACATTTCATTATTTGTTTCCTTGATGTCTAGTTTTTAAGTTCTCTCTCTCTATATTCGATGCTTATATGCAATATATCACGTACATATCTATCTATCTATCTATCTATCTATCTATCTATCTATATACACACACATATACACACACATATATAACCTATCAGATGTATAGTTGGTAAAAAAAAAAAAATCTTTCCCATTCTATAGCCTGCCACTTTATCCAATTGGCAGGGTCTTTTGTGTTACAGAAACTTTTCCATTTCACAAGGTCCCATTTATTAATTGTTGAACTTAGTGCCTGCTCTGTCAATGTTCTGTTCAGAAAGTCATTTCCTATGTCAATGCATTCAAGGATATCCCCCAGTTTCTTTTCTATCATGTTCAGTGTATCTGGTTTTATGTTGAGGTCTTTGATCCATTTGGAATTAAGTGTTATGCAGAGTGATGCATATGGATCAATTTGGATTCTTCTACATGCAGCTCTCTGGTTTGAATAGCACCATTTGTTGAAGATGCTGTCCTTTTTTTCCCCCAGTGTGTATTTTGGTCTCTTTATCAAAAATCAGTTGTCCATAAGTGTGTGCATTTATATCTGGGTCTTCAATTGAATTCCACTGTTTGATCACCTTGTTTGTGTTTGTGCCAGTACTGATCTTTTTTGTTGTTGTTGTTGTTGTTGTTGTTGTATAACTGTAGTACAATTTGAAGTCAGGAATAGTGATAGCTCCAGCAGTTCTTTAATTATTCACAATTGTTTTAGTTACTCTATGTTTTTGTGTTTCCATTTGAAGAGAAGAATTGTCCTTTCAAATCTGTGAAGATTTGTATTGGAATTTTATGGGGATTACATTGAATCTGTACATTGCTTTTGGTAGGCTATTATGATTTTTTTGTTTTACTTTATGAGCATGGAGATCTTCCTATTTTCTGATATCTTCAGTTTTTTTCTTCAGTGTCTTAATATTTTATCCTATAAGTCTTTCATTGGCTTGTATAAAGTTACCCCAAGATATTTTATATTGTTTGAAGCTACTGTGAAAGGTGTTGTTTTCTTGGATTCTTTCTCAGTTTGTTAGCCCTTTGTGTAATTGATGAGATATTGTTGTTACTACACTTTGTATCCATCTATCTTACTGAAAATGTTTATCAGCTTCATGAGCTTACTGGTGGAATTTTTGTGGATCACATATGTAAACTATCAGATCATTTGTAAGTAAAGATACTTTGACTTCTTCCTTTCCAACTCATATCCCCTGGCCACTTTTAATTGTCTTTTTACTGTAGCTCAGACTTCAGGTTCTATATTGAAGAGGTGTGGAGTGAGTAGAAAACCCTGTCATCTTATTTCTGATTTTGTTTGATTTGCTTTGAGTTTTTCTTCATTTAAATTGATGTTGGATATGGACTTGCTATAACCTCTTTTTCATGTTAAGGTATGTCCTTTTTATCAAAGATCTCTTTAGGGCTGTTTATCACAAAGTGCTGTTGGATTTTGTCAGAAGCCTATTTTTTTTTTTTTTTCATCTAATGAGATGGTCACATAGTCTTTGTCTTTCAGATTGCTTACATGGTGGATTACATTTACTGATTTACATGTGTTCAGCTATATCTGCATATCTGCATCTCTGGAATGAAGCCTTCTTGATCATGGTGGATAATCTTTTCGATGTATTTTTGTATTTAGGTTGTAAATATTTATGGAAAACATTTGCCTATGTTCACAAGGGAAATTGGTCAGTAATTCTCTTTGTTGTGCCTTTATGTCACTTGAATATCAATGTAACTGATGCCACATAAAATGAATTGGACAATGCTCCTTCTGTTCCTAAGTCCTAGTTTGAGGACCATTTCCAGTAACTCTTTCTTGGCTGTCTGATAGAATTATGTGCTAAATCCAAAAAGTGCTGGGCCTTTTTTGGTAAATAGACATTCAATTACTACTTCTATTGCATTAGAGGTTATAAATTTGTTTAAATTGCTTATCTGATCTTGATTTAACATTGCTAAGTGGTGTGTATTGAGAAAATCATTCATTTCTTTTTGATTTTTCAAATTTGTTGGAAACATGTTTTTAAAGAATATCCTTATAATTCTCTAGATTTCTTAGGTGTTACCTGTTACTATGTCCCCCTTTTATCTCCGATTTTGTTAATTTGGATATTCTCACTGTCTCTAACTTTCAGTTAATTTGGATAAGGGTTTGCCAATCATATTGAGTTTCTCAAAGAACCAACTCATGGATTCATGGATTCTTTTGAATTGGTTTTGTAATTTCTATTTCAATAATTTTATCCCCGAGTTTGATTGTTTCTTACAGTCTACTCTTTTTGGGTGTGATTTCTTCTTTTTGTTCTACAAATTTCAGGTGGGCTGTTAAGTTACTAGTATGGTACCTCTAAGTTTTTTTTCACACAGACGTTCAATGCTATGAACTTGCCTATTCTCTTGCAGCTTTTAATGCTATTTCTTTGTTCTCATGTTTAGTGTTTCATTATTATGTGTTGTTGGAAATATTTTTTTCTGTACAGTGTACTTGTAGTTCTGTATGTTTCTTGTACCTTGTAACATCCTTCAGTCTGCAAACATTTCTTTTATGATTTTATTGAAAATAGATATTGTGCATTTGGCCTGGGATTCTTTCTTCCTCTATTCCCATTTTTCATATATTATTCCCAGATTTCCCAAATGTTTTGTGGCTGGAGGTTTTTAAGCTTTATGGTTTTCTTTGACTGAGATACTCAGTTCTTCTATCATATCTTTAATTCCTGGAATTCTCCTTTCGATATCTTGCATGCTATTGATAAGGTTTATCTCTGAGGTTTTTGTTTGACTTCCCAATTTTTAAGTTCCAGTTTACCTCAGTTTTAATTTTCTTTAGTGATTCCTTTTCTAGTTTCATGTCTTTAATTGTTCTCTTCATGTCATTTCACTGTTTTTTTCATAGATTTCATTAATGACTTATTTATATCCTCTTTAATTTTCTTGATCTTATTAATAATAGCTATTTTGAATTTCTTGTCTTGTCCTTCATCTATATTGTGTTTCTCATGGTATATTATGGTAGGGTCACTGGGTCTGATGGAGACATGTTGTCTTGGCTGTTATTGTGTTTCTGTACTGCTTTCCATGCACTTTGGCTTCATATTATTACAAAACTGAGTCTCCATACCTGTGGTTGATGTATTGTGCACCCCAATAAACTTATCTGGGGGTCAGAGAACAGAGAAGCCACTATATTAAACATAGAGGTTAGGCAGTGGTAGCACATACCTTTAATCCTAGCATTCAGGAGGCAGAGATCCGTCTGGATCTCTGTGAGTTCAAAGCCACACTGGAAACAGCCAGGCATAGTGACACATACACCTTTAATCCCAGCACTTGAGATCTCTTGTCTTACTTGAGAAAAACACACGCCTTTAATCCCAGGAAGTGATGGCAGGAAGTAGAAAGGTGTATAAGGTGTGAGGACCAAGAACTAGAGACACTTTAAGCTTTTAGCTTTTAACAGCAGTTCAGCTGAGATCCATTTGGATGAGGACTGAGAGACTTTTAGTCTGAGGAAACAAGATCAGCTGAGGAATTGGTGAGGTGAGGTTGGATGTGGCTTGTTCTGTTTCTATGATCTTTCAGCTTTCACCCCAATACCTGGCTCTGGGTTTGTTTTTATTAATGAGACCTTTTAAGATTTGTGTTACAGATACCTGGTTGGATCTTTGTTGTGTAGGTGTTCCCTTTCTTGGTTTCTGTTGCCTTCTCTGGATCAGAGCAGAATGTCATAGCTGTAGGTTGCCTCACAGGGAATGCTTCTGAGAGTCTGCCAACTGTAGCCATTGTAGGCCCAGGGTAAAATGTGTTTCCAGGTATTGAGAGCTCATGTGAAGGAATGAGGATTAGCTATAAATGGGGTCAGAGCTGATAGGGTCTACTGGAAGGAGAAAAGCTGCATCTGCCATGAGGATTTGCAGAGTTTTCTGGGAATGGCAGGAAAAGGGAAAGATAGACCCTTGCAGGTGACCTGCTATAGGGCTAGGAATGAGACATGAGATGGGGGTGGGGAGATTGTTAATGGAGAATAGGAAAGAAAGTGAAGATTGCCTATCTGTTCCCCAGGCTACCATGGCCAGCGGGGTTACAGTTATAGTATGCCTCTATTCCTTGGGTGTTGGCAGCTGAGATAAAGTGACTGGGTGAAGGAGAAAGGCTGAATTATAAGATCTCTGTCTAATGAATTCTTCTAACATTTAAGGCAAATATTTAAGAGTAAGAATAAGGTTAACATCCAAGTGGACATCTCCAAAATATTCACCCTTAGCTGCTCCATTTCATTGTCTCTGTGACTTACAAATTAGCCCCATATTTCTAAATCTAGTGATTAACTATTTGTCCCTTTCTTATTTCACTTTCCACTTGCATTTAACAAATGGATTATTCCAACCTTTAAAAATGTTTTCAATTGGTTTCTGAAGTTCGCTTCTCTTTGACTTTTCTCTCCTACATCTAGCTTATGGCTCTCTGGAGGGACAAGCCAGATAAGCAGATAGAATCCAGGTGGTTCATCACCCTGCAGGCTATGATATTTAGTTATGCATGAGGTAGACTGAAGAGCAAGCATTCTTTCTACACTGTCTTAACAAAGACAAATTCCAAATGTCATGTATTTAGACCCAGAAGCTATTAACTGCCCTTAGAATTACAAGAATGCCAGAGCTCAGCCATCTAAAATGCAGAAAGAAGGTGCCAGACTGAGGTGTTTCAAAAGAGTGTTCAGTGCAGCCTGGGAGGATATGGGAACAGAAGACCTAAATGGAAATAATATAAGCAATTTAAATTGAGTACATTTCCCCTCCCTTTGCATATCTCTGTTTGATTTTTGAATCACTACACTTGATATTCAGGCTGCAGTGGAGGCAGAGCTACTGTGCAAGAGTGGTCACCTCCATTGATTTTCAACTTCATACACTAATAATTCATCTCTAGAGGTTTTTTTGTTTTGTTTTGTTTTTTCAGCCTGCAATCTCAGTGATTCACTTCCTCTGGGATGGGGCCTAAGATCTTGGGTTTATAATATCTCCCCCACTAAGTCCAATTTATAAGTAAGTTGGAGATCATCCTTTGATATTTTAAATTTAGCAATGCTGTCTGGCATAAGCAATCTCAAAGCAGTTTTGATTTGCATTTTCCTAATTGCAAAGGATTGCTTGCCATTTGTATTTCTTCTCTACAATCCCATAACCCATTTTAAATAAGGTTGTTGGCTTTCTTGGTGTTATTTTTTATTTGTGTTTTTTTTTAAATTCTTTGTGTAGTCTAGACACTGATTACAGTCACATGCATAGCTGTCAAAGCATCTCCTTCCCATTCTGTGGCTGCTTTTTCAGTTGATTAACAATTATAGAGGAAAAAAAGAATAAAATTGACACAAAATGCTGCTGAGTATGTGAGGACAAAGATAGACTCATTTATTCAGTGCAAATGTGTGCAGCTTTTATGGAAATAAGTGTGTAGGTTCCTAAAAGAGCTAGAAATATAACTAGCACAAAATCACCTAGCTATACCATTTCTTGGAATATTCCCCAAAGGATCCCATATCCTATTACCTTGTAACTATAGTAACTGCAGAGATAAGTACTCATCCATGCACATTGCTGCTCCACTCAAAATAGTATGCAAATGGAAACAGTCTCTATGTCTATCAGTGGATGAATAAGCATGTAAATGTGGTCCCTAATAATGATAGAATTTCATTTTTGTGTTAAAACAGTGAAATTGAAATTTAGGAGGGGGACTGGAGCCGTGATGCTGGAACAGTGGGTTGTGCTGCATCAAGGTGCTGATCTGTGTGGCCTGCACTCCCACCTGAGGCCATGGTGATGTCCATGGTCTAGGCTATCACTGAGGGCCTTGTCTGGGTCTATGGCCCTGCTGCAGCTGGGAGCAGTATTTGTGGTCTGTGCTGTTGTCAAAAACCGTGTAGAAGGTCTATGATCTATGCTCCCACTGACTGAGAAGAGCCAGTGGGCTACTTTTGCTGAAATACTAATGACTACAGATGCTCAATTGAGAGGGAGGGGCATGGAAGGCTTCTGTGACAACTCCTATCCTCACACCAACCCTGAACACCGCCCCCCCCCCCCAAAAAAAAACCACAATAGCCTAAACAGGAAGCCACCCAGGAGAATTCTCCAAAAGGGTGATGGGGATGCTGAAGAGTAGCTCTCCACAAGTGACAGCCTCTGGAGGAGGTGGGGAGAGGAAGGACTCAGTTCTAGTCAAACGCAGGCCACTGAGAGTTTGGCCATGCCACAGTGAGTGTGTAGAAAACACAAGTTGGACTTTTTAAAATTCTTATTTTTATTTTTACTTTTTTTTTGGGGGGGTAACAAGGGAGGGGTAGATATGGAAGGACTGGGAAGTGAATGTCATTCAGGTGCATGATATGAAATTTCCAGAGTATCAATAAATTAAAAAAAAATATTGTTGGGTTAGGGGGTCATGCAAATAATAAGGTACAGACCACAAAAGTCTATTAAACCAGAAACAAACTTTATTCAAGAAAAAAAAAATAAAACTTCCAGCTAACTGGGACCACAGTCACAGTTCGGGTATCTGATACTGTGGCAATGGGGGTGGGTTTCAAGCCCCCCTTTTTTAGTGTGAAGTAAGCATAAGGCATGGACAAAAGAATCTTTACAATTTTGAAGTTCAAACTTAGAGACATAATTGCATTTTAAGATTTACAATTCCTGCTGATAAAGGTTTAGCAAATTGAGGTTTGTAAAAAGAGTGCAATTTTTTCTGACATAGTTGATAGTGTTTGCAAAACTCTGTAGCTTTCCTGACATAGCTGTTTTCCCATGGTCGAGAAGGATATGAAACAATGCAAAACAGGTAGTCATGTATGGGCATTGGTTAAAGTTTATCAGGCAGGATGTACTAGGAGTCTATAGAACTCATTAAAATTAACTTTGGTCCACCAAAGTGGTTGGTAGTAAGTAGCCTGTGAGTAATTGTGAAAAGCTACCCTGTGGCTGCTGAGAGCCATTATAAAAGCTAACAGAGATGATGGCTGTCAGATTCCATTCCTCTAGGCTTATAACTTTTTAGTTTTATATTTCTTTCTATTCCTGGACCCTTCAATTATAATTTTTTTTGAAATGGCAAAAAGATATCCTGTACAGTGCAATATCTATACAATACATACATATATGTATAAATGTATTTATTTACATGAATCAAACTATTATTTTAATATGCATTTACATGTCTATACATTGTCTAGTATACATTTTCTTCATCAGATTTTTTTCATATAACATTTTCTGATTACAGTGTCTCTGCCCTCTACTGCTCCTAGTTCCTTCCCATCTCCCTTCCCAGCCATATCTACCCCTTTTCTGTCTTTTATCAGGAAACAAACATCTAAGGGATAACAGTAAAACAAAATAAAATATAGTAAGACAAAGCAACACACAAACAAAATTCACAAAAGAATATGACAAAACAAACAAACAGAAAGAAAAAAGCCCAAGAAAGTCAAAAGAGACAAATACAGACACAGAGACAAACTCTTGCACATTTGGGAATTCCATGAAAACACAGAGCTAGAAGCCATGATATGTATGAAAAACCCATAGGGCAACTAAATAAACTTAAAATAAGAGTTAAAAAAATCAAATCAAAACAACAACAACAACAAACTAAAACGCCTTCACAGGACATTATGAGAGAAGGGATCACCAAAGACACCAACGAGTTTGTTTTCTGTAGCTGGCTACTGCTGGACATGCTCGTAACCTTCAGAATAGTTTGTCCTGTGAGATGCCCTTGGAGAAGACTAATTTTTTACTTGCAAGTGGTTATAAAGATTTTTTCTGGGTCAGGGATAGCGCACATGTTCACTTCTCCTTTCAGCTTAGGGCTCCGCCTGGTACAAACCCTTTTAGACCCTTTGCATGCTGTCTCAATCTCTGGGAGTTCAAATGTGGATAGGTACTGGTGTTGAGAAAGCCTTGCGTTCTTGGTGTCCTCCATTCCCTCTGGTTCTTTTCTGCTTACTTTTCTTCAGGGTTCCCTGAGTCCTGAGGGGAAGGATTTGATGGAGACATTGTGTTTGTATCTGAATAGTCTGCGTACGCTCACTCTTTGCATACTATCTGGCTGTAGGTTTCTGTGTTTGTTTCTGTCTGCTGCTGAAGGAAGCATGTCTGATGATGGTGGAGAAAGGCACTGATCTGTAAGCACAGCAGAATTAGGAGTTATTTTATACCTACTTTCCTTTTTAGAACAGTACTATTTTGTTTTCCTCTGTTGCCCTGAGCCATTTAGTCTTAGGTTCTTGGTCACCCAAGCAGTATCAGTTGGGTATGGATCTCATTTTATGGAGTGGGCCTAAAATCAAATCAGTTATTAGTTGTTTTTTTTTGTTGTTGTTTTTTGGTTTTTTTTTTTTTTCACTCACTATGTAGCTACTTCTCAGCTCTCAGTGTCCACTCCTAAGTTGTTAATCAAGAGTATGAATTAACTATTTAAAGTACTCACAACAGACACACACACACACACACCAAAAGCAAATGTATTATATAACTTTCAAATAGCCTCCATATGGTTTTCTATATCCACACTGATTTTCTACAGCAGGAAGCTAATTATGGCAGCACTCTTAAAAATATTTTGTCTTCAAATTATGATCTGATTCTCATGCACTAAGGACAGGTGCCTGTTCCACAGCTTGGGTGCCTCCCAAACAGTTCAAGCTATTCAATTGTCTCACTTATCCAGAGGGCCTGATCTAGCTGGGGGCTCCACAACCTTTGGTTCATAATTCATATGCTTCCATTCATTTGGCTATTTGTCCCTGTGCCTCTCCAATCTTGGTCTCAACAATTCACACTCTTACAGTCCCTCCTCTTTCACAGGGACACTTTGCTCAGGCTGGAAGGAGGGGACTGGACCTGCCTGTACTGAATTCACCAGGTTTAAATGAATCCCCAGGTGAGTCTTGGCCCTGGAGGAGATGGGAATGGAGGGGAGGGGATAGGGGGAAGGTGGGGGCGGGGACGGGAGGGGGTAGGACAGGGGAACCCATGGCTGATGTGTAAAATTAAAACACAAATATAATAAATTTTAAAAAAGGAAAAAAAAAAAGATCTGATTCTCTCACTATGGCTTTAAAAGATTATTCTTTATAATCTGATCTTCCTTTTTTTTTTTCTGTTAGACTAGCCTCTTTACCAAGTCCTACCTTCAGTCCCCCAGAATTTTTCTTGGTTCCATCTCTTTTACTTCTGGGTTTAATTTTAAAACTAGTCATGATGTCATAAGTCACAACACTGAAACCTTGTACCATCATTGCATTAGGATATATTGCAAATAGGACATCATTGTAGATCAAAGGGTTTGTAGGTAGGTTGATGTTTATGTTTCCCCTTTGGTAATAATGTGCAGAGTACTCTGTGGTATGAAGAAGACTAGCCAGAGGGATGAAGTCTCTGTGTAGGCACTGGTTTGAATTGTACATGTTTAATGAGTTATGTAAGTGTTATTTTCAGCAAAAGGGTCTACATTTAAGCTGCTAATCTTGTGAAGAAAACCTTTAGATTTTATTCACACTAGCATATTGGAAATGGAATGGTATTTCTGATACAGCTGATACATTCAGAGATTACCTATGAGTATCACAATCACTATATCTTCTCCTTTGATGATCTGTGGACACAGACACCTTGGCAAGAAGGGATAATCAAATTTAGGCCCAATTTTCAATGTGCAATGATTGAGCAACCATGAAATAACTGCCAATGTAACTGTCAAGGATGAAGACATTTTTATCAGTTCTTTGGGATAATATTTATTCTATTTTAAATTATGTGATTCATACGTGTTTGGTACAAAAGAGAGTATCATACCTTGAAACAGGATTTATAGGTAGTTGTGAGCCAGCTGACATGAGTCCTCTGCAAGAGCAGTATGCACTCTTAACTACTCAGCTATCTCTCCAGCTATTTTGGATTATCTTATTTAGAATTCCATGTTTCTTCTCACATAAAATCATAGGATGCAAAGATAACACTAGGTATCTAATACACTGAAATTATTTTACATTGCTACTCTACATTAGAACTGGTGTTTCAGTTTCTATTTGTTTGAAATATCATTCAAGAAGTGGGTGGCCAACTCCAGACAACTGAAGGTAATGGCAGATATCAGATGGGTACATAATCATAGGTGGCTTGATCTTGCATGTGATGACAAAGAGCTTTGTGACTTACCAGTTGGTAACAGTGAGAGCCTTACTTCCTTATTACCCAGATTTCTCCATAGGTTTGCATGAGTGTTCTACTAGCATAGAAATTGGTGTTCCTAGAAATATTTATATCAGGATTTTTAAGGGAAAACACATCATATGTTTATGACCTATCCTCAAAAGTTATGTCTATTATTTGTACATTATTCTGTTGTTTATACTCACACATGGATCTGGGTGTTAAAACATAGTAGTCACTAGGGGCCACTTCGGCAGCTGCCTAACATTAAATTAACTAACTTAGACTCCTTTTGAAGTGTTTGTTAAATACTGGCAAGCAATCTGGTATATATTTCAATCAATATACTTGTATGCCACAATCAATTATTTGAGGGAAAAATTAAGGTTTGTGTTTTCAGAATCCATGGCCAGGCCCTAGGTGGAGCTCAAGGAGTCTAATTGGCAAGAAAGAGCAGCGAGAATTGTTGAGACAAATATTGGAAAAAGCACAGGAACAAATAGCCAAACTAGTGGAAACACATGAACTATGAACCAATTGCTGAGGAGCCCCCAACTGGATCAGGCCCTCTGGATAAGTGAGACAATTGAATAGCTTGAACTGTTTGGGAGGCATCCAGGCTGTGGGACCAGGACCTGTCCTTAGTGCATGAGCTGGCTGTTTGGAAACTTGGGCTTACTCAGGGACACTTTACTCAGCCTAGAGGAGGGGACTGGACCTGCCTGTACTGAATCCACCAGGTTGAGCTGAATCCCCAGGGGAGTCCTTGCCCTGGAGGAGATGGGAATGGGGGATGGGCTGGGGGAAGGTGGGATACAGGGGAATCCATGGCTTATATGTAAAATTAAATAAAATTATAAAATAAAAAAAAAACAAAGACAAAAAAACCAGAATTTTAATATAATTAAAACTTACCAATAAAATGATGTAACTTTTCAAATTTAATCACCTATCTTTTTAAAGATGTTAGCACACTATCAAATTTCTTACACATTTGTCAAAATAAGCATCTAAAATAGTTCTTACTTGTTTGTAAGCTCTAATTTTTGACAGTTTGATTTTTCTTCTCATCCTTATTCAGCCCCCTTTCCCACATAAAAATAAAATCAAGTATGTAATTATCAATTTAAATACAGTTAGTATTTTGTCTAAAATATTTTAAAATATGTATTTATAGTGTATTGTTTTTTGGGGTTCTCAACAGAAACATCTAATGGATTATACATTACTATATAAAAGGTGGTTGTTATGAGCATTGCTTCACATGGTTATGGAAGCTTGGAGATGCTTGAGCAATGTCATCTACAAGTTAGGGAACCTGGACAAGACAGGTGTAGCTCAGGTAGAGTCAAGTCTAGAGAATCAGGAAAGCCTGTGGTGTTGCCCACTTTGGAGGCTGTAAGTGTGAGAAACAGAAAAACATGGTTTAAGATTTGCAAGTTGAAGTCCAGGAAACTAGGACATTTGGTACTGTAGGGTAAACACACAGTGTGTGCCCCATTTTGAAGGGGGAGTCATTTCACTCATGCTGGACCTTCCACTTGTTGGGACTCTAAAGGAATTATATAGAACCCATTTGCTTTGTTGAAGGCTGATGTTTGCCCTGTTACTGATTCAAATGCTAATCTCTTACAGAAATATCCTCAAAGACACACCCAGAAATATTTCTCCTAATAAAGACAAAGCAGTTTGCAGGTAATATGAATTTGAACATTCACTTTGTAGAATTTTAAAATATAGTTCTGGGGGTTTGAACTCATAATACACAAACAGGAACTAATGTAAACTAACATATATCAATGATTTGAAATATTGTAAGTATAAACCACTACTAACATATTTAAGAGTCATCACAAAAGGGGACACTTATGTAATGGAGAATTACTCCAGTTGTTAAAAAAAATGACAACATGAAATTTACAGGCAAATGGATGGAACAAGAAAGAAAAAATCCTGATGAGGTATCCCAGATGCAGAAAGACAAATATTGTATGTATTCACCTTTAATGGGTATTAGCTGTTAGGTTAGTGATAACCAAACCATAACCTGTAGAACCACACAGAGTAGGTATAGAGTAAGGATCTAGAGGTAACAGATTAGATCATAATTGATGGATGGATGTGGGTATACAATGGGAGGATCACTTGTGAATGGGGATGTGAGTGTGGTGGCCGTGGGAAGGAATATAGGGAGAGACAGTTAAAATTAAGGGGCATTTGACTGGTAGTATAGATTCTTATGCAGTAGAAAAATCTCAAAACATAACACATAAATGAGGGCAGTATAAATAAAATTGTTCAATGATGGGGAAGACAGAGTCACAACTAGCCACCTCTTGTCACCAAACAAAGCCTCCAGTGCCAGGTTTGGGTTACATCTACTTGAGTTGTTGACTAACGGATTCCCATGGGAATTCCCCTCAAAACCCAGGCCATTGCCAAGACAGTAGATTACTCTCCACAAACTAATAGCAAGTTCCCATTGTTGAGGACAGCATTTCACAGTTCATTGAGCATGGAAAAGTTGAGCTGGTGCCTGAACAGAGCCTTCACCCCTGTCTTCTAGCATCTTTGGTATAGAAAGGTAATCTGAATGTTACCAAAAGAGAAATGTAAACAAGCGGGTCACAGACACTTTGATCTATAATTGTGGTGGTATTTTATTTGTGCTAAAATGTGGTGATGTTTCATGTGTATGTTAATTAATAAAGTTTGCCTGGAGATCAGAGGTCATAGCCAGCCATAAACAAAAGTCAAGTAGTGGTAGCACACGCCCTTAATCTGATCACGTGGCTGGTAGAGTCTCTGTGTTCAAGGACACAGACAAGCATGGTAACACATGCCTTCAATCCCAGTACCAACCATAGAGACCATAGACAGGCAGTGACAAGGAAGTGATATGGCTGGGCTTAGAGCCAATAAGAAGGCAGAACAGCAAGGCAATAAAGGCACAGGTTAGACAGGAAGAAGCTGGTTCTCTTGGGAAGCTACAAGGACATGGTAAACTAGGGTTAGTTGGTGGCTATCACTCTGATTTCTACAGCTTTCACTCCTGTATTTGGCTCTGTGTTTCTTATTTAATAAGACTGTTTAGAAATGCATGTGCACATAATAGTACCCTACCTGTGAGATACGCTAGGGCAATGGTGGCACAAAGCTTGTGGAAGTAAACAACCAGTAATTGATTTGACTTAAGCCCACTGCAGGAGATAGAACCCAGCATTGCTTGGGTGACCAAGAACCAGAGACCAGATAGCCTGGGTATCTAGGGTAAAAACAAATAGTCTTATTAAAAAAAAAAAAGATAAAACAACAGCAACAAAAAACATAGTTTAAAAATGATTCCTAATGATATTCTTCTATACTCATAGAGCAGTGGCTTGCTTAACCACCATCAGAGAAGTTTCCTCCTGCAGCACTTGGGAACAAATTCAAAGCCCCAGAGTGAGACATTATGCAGAGAATGAGAGACCTTGGAACACTAAGCACTAAAATGGATTTCTCCATCAAATCGCTCCCCTCAGAACTCTGGGAACCCTACAGAAGAGAAAGAGGAAGAAGTGTAAGAGCCAGGGGGGCATCGATGACACAAAGACAACAAGGCCCTCTAAATCAGCATGAGCAAAGCTCATATGAGTTCACAGAGACTGGAGCAGTATGCACAGGGCCTGCATGGGTCTGCACCAAGTCCTTTACATATGTTACAGTTTCCAGTTTAGTGATTTCTTTGGGATTCCGGAGTGTGTGAATAAATAAAGCTATGATTCTTGTGCCTTCTCTTGGACTCTTCCTTCTGACAATTTGTCCAACTTTGATGTGATAGTGTTTGTTTTCTATCACATTACAGTTTATTTTGTTATATTTTAATATTATCTCTTAGAATACTGTTCTTTTCTAATGACAGACAGAAAAGGATTGGATCCAGATGGAAGGAGATGTGGGGTGGAACTGGATAGAGTAGAAGGATTGAAATGGTAATTAGAATATTATGTGAGAAAATAATCTATTCTCAATAAAACAAACAAACAAACAAAAACAAACCAAACTAAAACAAAACAAAAGCCCAGAAAATAAAAAAAAATACTAACCACAAAATTTAAACATTTTAATTTAATTAAAAAAATTAAACATGTATTTATTTATGGTGTTTTGTGTGTGTGTGTGTGTGTGTGTGTGTGTGTGTGTGTGTGTGTGTGTACAAAGGTGTATTGTGATTGGCAATATGTATGTGTATGTGGGTTGGAGTCAGTTCTCTGTTTTTGCCATGTGGATCATGGGGATTGAACTCAGATAGTCAAGCTTGTCAGTTATTTTCTTTCCCAGTGAGCTGACTCAATGATCCTTTAATTAAATTTTAATTAGTTCTTTTTGTTGGTCAGTTTTCTAATAACAGCCTAATCACTTATCCTCTGAGAGTATTTTAGTTCTTAAAAATTCAAATTTACCCTAGCATATCACTATTCTTTGCAACATTTTACTTATTTCAAGGCTTTTGTTGCAGTTTTCCTTCCCTTAAGCAAAATTTCATTAGAATTCAGGCTGTTTTATGCCTGTAATGCTTATGCTCCTGTGGAATAATGGTGTTCAAATTACTTAAATGTATATACACTCTCCTTTGCAGTTCTACTAATGGCTTTATTATATACACATAAATATTTGTACTTTATTTCAATCTCAGTGAATGGAAATATGATTTGAAGAAAAAATGAGACTCTTATTTGAGTCAATAAAATGTATTCCGTACAAGATAAATACAACAGCCACAAGAAGAATTTGTATGATTCAGGAGAGCCAGAATATGGATTTCCACATGCTGATGTCAAAGGAGCCTCACATAACACCCTAATCTCAGAAAACAGTGTTGATGAGTATGCAGCTCTCAGGTAAGTACCAGGAGGAAGCATTTAAGGGAAAATGCTGACAGAAAGCCAATCCACAGATTCTTCTCCCCCATAATGAAGCAGGATGCTCAGCTACAGCTCGGAGCTAAAGATTAATGCACTTTTCATTTACTAAGGCCAGTCAGGTTCCATTGCTCTAATGGGTAGTATTTCTAGCTCCTCTAAGACATCAGTTTATTCAAATAGTAAATAATATTAATGAAGTTAATGTAGTATTTCCAGGACAACAAAATTCAAATGAACTCACACAGTGCAATATTTCTTTTCTTTTTTTTTTTAATGTGTTTTAAATTTTATACATCAGCCATGGGTTCCCCTGTCCTCCCCCCTCCCATTCCCACCCCCCACCTTTCCCCCAGTCCCTCCCCTCCATTCCCATGTCCTCCAGGATCAAGGCACCCCTAGGGATTCATTTAAACCTGGTGGATTCAGTACAGGCAGGTCCAGTCCCCTCCTTCCAGACTGAGCAAAGTGTCCCTGTGTAAGCCCCAGCTCATGCACTAAGGACAGGTCCTGGTCCCACAGCCTGGGTGCCTCCCAAGCAGATCAAGCTATTCAATTATCTCACTTATTCAGAGGCCTGCTCCAGCTGGGGGCTCCACAGCCTTTGGTTCATAATTCATGTGCTTCCATTCATTTGGCTATTTGTCCCTGTGCTTTTTCCAATCTTGGATTCAACAATTCACGCTCTTGCAGACCCTCCTCTTTCTTGACAGTTGGACACCTGGAGCTCCACCCGGGGCCTAGCTGAGGATCTCTGCATCCACTTCCAAGGTTCTATGAAAGAAAGTTAAAAGACCTTGATTTTTGAAATTATATCCCAAGGGAGTTTTATGATAAATGATATACATATTTGAATATGTGCAACATATGCATATTCACATATCTCTCTTGCAGTATATATAAAATTCATTAATATACACATTCCTAAACTGCAAATTATGTTTTTCCCTGGGTCATGTATTCAGGTATATTTTATACACTCCAGATAATGCAAACAGTTATGGTCACTACTTTACTGTGTTTCAGATCTGACTTACTAATTGGTGTTTGGCTTTGTGATCCTGGGTCTATGACCATCTAACTCAAACTTATGCTTTGCCATTATTTCCCCGTCAGCATACACCAAGAGATGTTCCTGCAGGGAGACTGGGGTTTGGGCTAGAGATTTGCTGCTTCTTTTCCACGGTCCTGTGGGAACCATGGTAGCAGCAGCCATTTCTTGGCAGCAGCAGAAGCATCTTCTCAGAGCTACATATGAATCCAGTTTGCATTTTCTCTATGGTTGCAGGACCAGGCAGATACAACAACTCCAGAGTCCCCAACTCAGAAGTTTGGTTCTCAGTCCCATAGGCCCTCTCTCCGAACATGAAGGCACCAGCACCAGCAGTATCTTCTCCATTGTCTTGATTTTTACCTCCTGAGGGTATCTTCTTCAAGCTCCTAAGATGAATAAAAAGACTTTAGCCTTTTTTACCTTTGTACAGATGTAAATGTGGTAACTACCTCCGATAATTGCTCCCTTCATGGAAACCTCACTTTTGCCTTCCAGTTACTAACTAACTTTATACCAAGTTAATAACTTACATTTTTGTTTATTAAATTATCTCTGTTAAAATAGCTGGTATAATTTATATCTACTTGCTGAACTCTGACTCACCCAGATAATACACAGAAAGTTCAGAAATTCATAGAATTCAACCCTGTTCTCTTATTGCATAGATAGAAAATCAGTTTTTAAAAGTTATTTATGTTATCTAACATAACCTAACTACTTCATTAGTGAAGATCGCTAGGGGCATTATATCATAGGTAGCAGTGGTGTGCATTAATTCCTGATGCTGTTGGAAAATAAAACATACAAAATCAAGTCATATTTGCTTCTGGCTTTGTCAAGACTTCATTGAGACCTCTCTGTTTACATTTTATAACAAATTTACCTAAATGTTTGAGGCTAATTAGTCAGACATTATTATTTCATCTCTTCTCTGCTGCTGAGCCACTGCTGTTTTCGCTTTGGGGTATTTGAGAGCAAACATTCCCACTTCCTATGAGTATTGGAAACTGAGTAGGGAAAATGAGGCAATTTGTTTTACAACTTTGCAGAGTCTGGCATCAGCCTAGAATGGAGTACACATTGGTTGACTGAAGAGAATAGTTTATAAACCACAACACAAGCAAGTTCCTCATCCCTTTTCTCTATGGCTGAGTAATCAGGAAGGTACAATCATCTACATCTTCGATCTCTCTCTCGGGCTTCTGTTTGTCCTCTTCATCTCCATGTTTTAAAACCTATTTATTTTAAAATTTATTATGTGCATGGTATTTCTTTTTTCTATTTTTAAAACTTTACTTTATGGGCATTGGTGTGAAGGTGTCAGATCCTCTGGAACTGGAGTTACAGACAGTGGTAAGCTGCCACACAGGTGCTGAGAATGAACCTGGGTACTCCAGAAGAGCTGCCAGTGCTCTTAACTGCTGATCGTCTCTTGAGTCCCTGAGTGTGGAAGGCCACAAAGATTCCAACTTGTGGTTTGACTCAAAGTCAGAGAGTCAAAGTTAATTTTGCTCTCCAAGGCTGCCTAATGGGATACAAAGGCATGGTTACCAGGTGTCTTATACTTCAAGGCCTAATCACAAGATGATTTACTTTGGAGCATGGTTACCAGCTGTTTTTCAGGGTCTACACTTGGTTGTGTATTGTACTTTTCTCTTGAAAGTGGGGGGCAGTCTTGTGCCTCTTCCAGTGCCAGTATATAAAAAGTCCATTAGAAATAAACTTGAGGCTGTTGGGTATTGACCCAGGACCCTCCTGAAGCTATCACGTGTCTCTGTCTTTCTCTTTATCTACGTCTACATATTTCCTTTCAGGCATTTCTCAATTGCTTACTCCCCACTTCAAGGGACTCTTCAGTAGATTGGGGCTGGCCCCAACACTGGGCCCTGACACCTAAGCATGGCATTTCAAGGTTAGCTGTTAGTAATTTCCTACTAAAAACTTCTAGTTTGGGTGTAGGTATGTAGGTCAGTGGAGTTTGATTTAGGACCAGCAGACTCTTTCTAACAGTGCTTTCTGTTTAATCTGCATCTGGATGTAAACTGCTCCCAGAAAAGCTTGAAAGTGAACTGTCAGATATTATTTCTTGTAGTTTATATGTTCTTCTTAACTCTAAAATCCTGAAATATTCTTTGTTTCTTTACCTAGAACCAATGTTTTCATTGTACTTTATTCTCTAAAACTTTTGTTTGTGACTTCTGTAGTTCATTTTGTGATAAAAATACATCCTCAAGTTGTTCCCATGTTGCCTATCAGGTGTACCTAATGTTTTGACATGGGCTCTTTTGCCATCTACAAAATCCATGCTCAGGACCTGTTCATTCAAACAACAATAGCGCATCGCCAAATAAATCTTATGTTTTAAGTAATTTTACCATTTATGTTGGCCTTTTTCATAGCTATTCTGTCCTGTTACATGATGTGAGGGTTACAAAATTGTAAGTATTTGGTGCCTCTTTGCTTTTCATTTCATAATATCTCTGGTTAGCCTGCAAAATTATAAGAATATAAAATCACCTGGAAAACGAATATTAGAGGTGGATTGTATCTATTAGGTTGGCTTGTGGAAATGTGGGGAGACTCACCTTGAGAGTGGACAGCACCATGTCCTTATTTGAGGCTTCAGACTATATAAGAGTAGAGAAAAGCTAGCTGCATAATAACAGACATGCATTAACTTATATATTATTCCTACAGTCAAGAGCATTAAAAAATAATATAATATGACTTCAGACTTCTTAGGAATGATGGGATATTACCTATAAATTTAGATGAAAAAAGTCCCTTTCTCCCCTACTTTGATTATTGCCAATATATTTTATCATGACAACCCAAATGAAATTTGGACAGTTTCTCTGTTATGGATGCTATTTTACAGTCAGTTTCCACATGGGAGTATGCTCAGTCCAGGCACTTTTTGGTTTTCAGAATTCTGGATCAGGTGTGTGATTGGAATTCTCTTGAGTGCTACTATATCTCACACATATTCAAAACTGGAGTATTGTCATATCCCCTTTTATATGAAGATAATGTGCCCACATTTTAGAAATTTGAAATTTAAGTATTACAGATTATTGCTGTAATATCTGCATCCTCAACCACTGACTTTTTTGGAGGATGGGTGGGTTGTTCATCGCATTAAGACTTCAGGATTTCTTTCCTGAATTTTCATACAAGTGCTGCCCAATTTATTCCTCGGTGTTTACAGAGCCAATGTTTCCCTCTTAAAATGCAGAACTCGTCTGGGAAGCAGATGCTTACCCTCATTCAGGGATGTTTTACTGTTAACAAAAATCTCCTGACTCAGATTTCCAAAAACTCAAATTTCTAATTTGGTGTGGAATTGCAGTGACAAAGCTACTTCTTTGAAAGTCATTTTGAAAGCTCCTGGAGAGCTTTCATAGTGTTAGAAGTTGCTATGCATGCTACCAGAGGAGAAAATGAATCATCAATCTCACCCAGATACAAACCCTGTGTGTAACAAGAATGAATGGCTTGGTAAGATTGCCCACTAGTTCAATGTCAACTAGATGGGTAGGGGAGAAGTCAAGTCCTTTTTGATTGAAATTAAGTCCTACTTCAAAAGATTAAGTCCCTATCCAGCACAGATATTGGTCAAGAACCTCTGGCTGGACATGTCATAGATCTTAGCAGCCAACCTGCTACTATTTTTCTGCTAAATGGATGTAGTAAAAACTTCTAATGACTTACCATTATACTCATAGATTATCTGTCCACCTCATACAAGCTCATTTTTGACATTTCTTTTAAACATATTTGTTGTCTTTTGAGTCTCAATACTTGTTCTTTTAATTTTAATGAGTTATTCCCTCCTAATGTTATAAAGGCTATTATTTAACTATCAGGATTCATCTTTAGTCATGTTTTCTTATTTCTACAATTTTGTATTAGGTTACTTTTCGTATGTCCTATATCTATGTATGCTTTATCATTCTGTTCTTACATCCTTCTGCAACAGTATAGTTGACCGACTGGAAAAAAAATTGTGTTCAAGTGCATGTCTGCAGTGTCAAGAGACAATAAAAGACACAAATAAATAATGAAAAATTAGAGTAAATCACATGCTATCTTTGTCTTTTGCATCTGCATTACCTCACTCAGGTAATATGTTTTGTTTGTTTGTTTTTTGTTTTAGCTCTACCATTTACCTGTGAATTTAATGATTTCGTGATCTTAAAAGCTGAATAATATTCTATTGTGCAAATGTGCCACATTTTCTTTTTATTTTTCTGTTGAGAGACATCAAGGTTGTATCCAGTTTCTGGCTATTATGAATAATAGAGCATCACTTAACATGGTTTAACAAGTGTCTCTTTAATGGGATATAGACTCCTTTGGAAATATGCTCAAGAATGGTATAGCTGGAGCTTGCAGTAGACTGATTCCCAACTTTCTGAACAACTACCACACGGATTTCCATAGTAGTTGTACAAGTTTGCACTCCCACCAGTAACAGATGAGTGTTCCTCTTACTCCATATCCTCACCAACATGAGCTAATTTTTGTTATGTCAATCTTGGGCATTCTTGATTGCTTAAGAGAAAATCTCAAAGTAAATTCAATTTGCATTTCCCTGATGGCTAAGAATGTTAAATATTTCTTTAGGTGTTTTTCAGCCTTTTGTGTTTCATCTTTTGAGAATTCTATGTTATTTGTTTATCTCATATTTAAATCAGGTTATTTGTTTTCTTGATGTCTAGTTTTCTATTTAGTTCTTTGTATATTTTATATATTAATGATTTCTCAGATGTGTACTTGGTAAATCATATATTTGACCTTTTCCCATTCTGTAGACCACTGTGTGGCCCAAATGATGGGATCCTTTGCCATACAGATGTTTTTACAGTTTCATGTGGACCCATTTATTAATTTTAATTTTAGTGCTTGGGCTATTGGTGGAGAAATCAAGCTGGTGCCTCACTAGTGCTTTTACTCCTACTGACTAGAGTTCATACTACTGGAAGGTACTCTATACACTACCAGAGGAGGACAGTAACCATTAACCCAGTTGCTAACCCTGCAGTCTACAGCATTGACCTGTTTGCATGATATGCTGTTGCAATAGTGGCACAAACTGACCATTATCTGTTTGAAATTGTGACCCACTCTATGAGATGGAATTCATACCTGACACTGCTCAGGTGGCCAAGAACCTGAGACTAGACAGGTCATGGACCTAGGAGAAAACCAAGTACATGCTAAATCAGTGGGTCTCAACTGTTGAGTTACAACCTCTTTGTGGTTTGAATGATCCTTTCAAAGGAGTGGCCTAAGACCATTAGGAAACAGATATTTATATTAAGATTAATGACAGTAGCAAAATTCCAGTAATGAAGGAGCAATGAAAATAATTTTGTGATTGTGGGTTACCACAAGATGAACTGTATTAAAGGGTTGTAATTTTGGGAAGGTTGGGAACTACTGTGCTAAAGGAACATAACAATACAGTGACTCAGTTACATTCTGTTGTATCTGTTTACAACCTCTTGCAAGAGAAAAATAGTTTCCTGAAATAGAGTCCCATTAGGTATATAACCACATTTTAGGGCAGGCCCTATTCCCAGCAGTAGAAGGCCAGCACAAAATGAATGCAATGGTATTTTTGGATATGTTTATGTCTCATATTGTTTTATTTGAGAATTTTTTACCTTGTATTTTGTGTATATATTATGGTTTACAATTTTGCATTTTTATGGTGTGTATGTATGTGTGTCTTTCTGATTATATTTGTTTTTCCTTTTCATTTCTTTTCTTCCTTTTTATTTTCATGTTTGTTTTCAAAAGGGAGAGGGGGAAAGAGAAAGCATTAGAATTGGATGAGTAAGGTGATATAGAGGATCTGGGGGGGATGAGAAAGGGTAGTATGATCAGAATATAGCATATGGAAAAATTTACTTTCAATAAAAATATTTAATATTACAAATTATTACATATGTATAATTCAAATAAGTTTATTGTGTGATGGTATAATGGTTTAAATATATAGTGCCAATTTCAATTTACATTGTATGATACACAAAAATGCATTTTTTCAAAGCATTAAAATAGCAAATATTAGAGTAAATACTAAACCTTTTAATATCTCAATTCTAAAGTTTATTTTTGTATTTTGTTAAATGAAAATGTTAAAGGAACAGCATATGCTTAATAATCTCTCTCCCAATGTAAGCTTATACAGTTGTCACTTCTTGTCACATTTTGTTGTGTGTCTTAACTGTTATATTTTATGTCTAAAATTTTTACTTTAATCTCTTACAAATATGACTGATTATTTAAAATAATGTGTTTCTTTGAGACTTGATTCATCTGTTTATTACTTCTGCATTTCCCTGTTAGTATTTTTTTCTTTATTATTAGGTGTTTTAAATTTTATATATCAGCCATGGGTTCCCCTGTCGTCCCCCCTCCCCCAAGCCCCTCCCCTCCATTCCCATGTCCTCCAGGATCAAGGCATCCCTGGGGATTCATTTAAACCTGGTGGATTCAGTACAGGCAGGTCCTGTCACCACCTTCCAGACTGAGCAGAGTGTCCCTGTGTAAGCCCAAGGTTTCAAACAGCCAGCTCATGCACTAAGGACAGATCCTGGTTCCACAGCCTGGGTGCCTCCCAAGCAGAGCAAGCTATTCAATTGTCTCACTTATCCAGAGGGCCTGATCCAGCTGGGGGCTCCACAGCCTTTGGTTCATAATTCATGTGCTTCCATTTCTTTGGATATTTGTCCCTGTGCTTTTGGCAATCTTGGATTCAACAATTCACACTCTTGCAGACCTTCCTCTTTCTCGACAGTTGGACTCCTGGAGCTCCATCTGGGGCCTGGCTGAGGATCTCTGCATCCACATCCATCAGTTATTGGACGAGAGTTCCAGCACTACAGGTAGGGTGATAAGCCATCAGATCACCAGATAGGTCAGATCGGGCTTTCTCTCGACCATTGCCAGCAGTCTACAGAGGATGTATCATTGTGAATTTTTGGTGACCTCTCCAGCACTCAGTGGTCTTCATTTATCATGGTCTGTTATTCCTTGGTCTCCCTTTCTGTTCTTGATCCAGCTGGGATCTCCTGATCCCCTAAGCTTTCTTTCCCTCAAACCTTGCCCTTCATTACTCCCACTGTCGTCCAGGTTGTTCATGTAGATGTCATCCATTTCTCTGTCATTGGGTGATCCATGGGTCTTTCCTAGGGTCCCATATTCTAGGTAGCCTCCCTGGAGTTGGGTAGCAGTCTAGTCATCTTTGTTTTACATCTAGTATCATCCTATGAGTGAGTACATACCGTGTTTGCCATTCTGAGTCTGGGTTACCTCACTCAGGATGATTTTTTATAGATCCATCCATTTGCCTGCAAACCTCATGATGCCATTGTTTTTCTCTGCTGAGTAGTACTCCATTGTGTATATGTACAATACTTTCTTTATCCATTCTTCAGTTGAAGGGCATCTAGGTTGTTTCCAGGTTCTGGCTATTACAAACAAAGCTGATACGAACATAGCTGAGCAAATGCCCTTGTGGTATGATTGAGCATTCCTTGGGTATATGTCCAAGAGTGCTATAGCTGGGTCTTGGGAGAGATGGATTCCCAATTTTCTAAGGAAGTGCCATATTGATTTCCACAGTGGCTGTACAAGCCTGCATTCCCACCAGCAGTGGAGGAGAGTTCCCCTTGCTCCACATCCTCCCCAGCATAAGCTGTCTTCTGTGCTTTTGATCTTAGCCATTCTGACAGGTATAAGGTGGTATCTCAGAGTCGTTTTGATTTGCATTTTCTGGATAATTAGGGATGTTGAGCAATTCCTTAAATGTCTTTCAGCCATTTGAACTTCCTCAGTTGATAATTCTCGGTTTAGTTCTATAGCCCATATCTTAATTGGACTGTTGGGCATTTTGATGTCTAATTTCTTGAGTTCTTTATATATTCTGGATATCAGCCCTATGTTAGATGTGGGGTTGTTGAAGACTTTTTCACATTCTGTGGGCTGTCACTTTGTCTTGTTGACCATGTCCTTTGCTCTACAAAAGCTTCTCAGTTTCAGCAGGTCCCATTGGTTGATTATTTCTCTCAGTGTCTGTGATACTGGTGTTATATTTAGAAAGTGATCTCCTGTGCCAATTCATTCAAGAGTACTTCCTAATTTCTCTTCTATCAGGTTCAGAGTAGCTGGATTTATGTTGAGGTCTTTGATCCACTTGGATTTAAGTTTTGTGCACGGTGACAGATACAGATCTATTTGCAGCCTTCTACACATTGACATCCAGTTATGCCAGCACCATTTGTTGAAGATGCTTTCTTTTTTCCATTGTACATTTTTGGCTTCTTTGTGAAAAATTATATGTTCATAGGTGTGCGGGTTAATGTCAGGGTCTTCAATTCGATTCCATTGGTCCACATGTTGGTTTTTATGCCAGTACCAAGCTGTTTTTATTACAGTAGCTCTATAGTGGAGCTTGAGGTCAGGGATTGTGATGCCTTCAGAGGTTGTTTTATTGTACAGGATTCTTTTGGCTATCCTGGGTTTTTTGTTTTTCCATATGAAGTTGAGTATTATTCTTTCCAGATCTGTGAAGAATTGTGTTGGTAATTTGATGGGGATTGTGTTGAATCTGTAGATTGCTTTTGGTAAGATCGCCATTTTTACTATGTTAATCCTGCCTATCCATGAGCATGGGAGATCTTTCCATTTTCTGACATCTTCTTCAATTTCTTTTTTCAGGGACTTAAAGTTCTTGTCATTTGGTCCTTCACATGGTTAGTTAGCGTAACCCCAAGGTATTTTATATCATTTGTGGCTATTGTAAAGGGTGATGTATCTCTGATTTCCTTCTCAGCCTGTTTGTCTACTGTATATAGGAGGGCTACTGATTTTTTTGAGTTGATCTTGTATCCTGCTATGTTGCTGAAGGTTTTTATTAGCTGTATCAGTTCCTTGGTTGAATTTTTGGGGTCACTCATGTATACTAACATGTCATCTGAAAATAGGGAGAGCTTTACTTCTTCCTTTCTAATTTGTATCCCCTTAATCTCTTTATGTTGTCTTATAGCTCTGTTTAGAACTTCAAGTACTATATTGAATAAGTAGGGGGAGAGGGGACAGCCTTGCCTTGTTCCTGAGTTTAGTGGTATTGCTTTGAGTTTCTCTCCATTTAATTTGATGTTGGCTTTTGGCTTGCTGTAGATTGCCTTTATTATGTTTGAGTATGTTCCCTGTATTCCTGATCACTCCAAGAAGGAGCGTTGGATTTTGTCAAATGCCTTTTCTGCATCTAGTAAGATGATCATGTGTTTTTTTTTTTCTTTGAGTTTGTTTCTATGGTGTATTACATTGACAGACTTTAATATGTTGAACCACCCTTACATCCCTGGGATGAAACCTACTTGATCATGGTGGATAATTGTTTTGATGTGTTCTTGGAGTCTGTTTTCCAGAATTTTATTGAGTATTTTTGCATCAGTGTTCATGAGGGAGATCAGTCTGTAGTTCTCTTTCTTTGTTGCATCTTTGTTTGGTTTAGTAATCAGGGTAATTGTAACCTCATAGAAGGAGTTTGGTAATATACCTTCTGCTTCTATTGTGTGGAACAATTTAAAGAGTATTCGTATTAAGTCTTCTTTGAAGATCTGGTAGAATTCTGCAGTGAAACCATCAGGTCCAGGGTTTTTTTTTGGTTGGGAGACTTTTAATGACTGATTCTATTTCCTTAGAGGTTATTGGATTATTTAAATGGTTTATCTTGTCTTGATTTAACTTAGGTATGTGGTATCTATCCAGAAAATTATGCATTTCTTTTAGATTTTCCAGTTTTGTTGAATAGAGTTTTTTGAAGTATGACCTGATGATTCTCTGGTTTTCCTCATTGTCTGATGTTATGTCCCCCTTTTCATTTATGATTTTGTTAATTTGGATGCTCTCTGTCTTTTGGTTAGTTTGGATAAGGGCTTGTCAATCATGTTGATCTTCTCAAAGAACCAACTCTTTGTTTCATTAATCCTTTGTATTGTTTTCTTTATTTCTATTTTATTGATTTCAGCTCTCAATTTGATAATTTCCTGGTGTCTGTTCCTCCTGGGAGACTTTGCTTCTTTCTGTTCAAGGGCTTTCAGGTGTGCTGTCAAGTCACTAGCATGAGATTTCTCCAACTTCTTTATGTGGGCATTCAGTGCTATGAATTTCCCTCTTAGCACTGCTTTCATAGTATCCCATAGGTTTGGGTATGTGGTGTATTCATTTTCATTGATCTCTAGGAAGTCTTTAATTTCTTTCTTTCTTTCTTCCTTAATCCATTGTTGATTCAGTTGAGCATTATTCAGTTTCCATGAGATTGTAGGATTTCTGTAGTTTTTTCTGTTGTTGAACTCTAACTTTAAACCATGGTTGTCTGATAGAACACAGGAGGTTATTCCAATTTTTTCATGTCTGTTGAGATTTGCTTTGTGGCCAAGTATGTGGTCGATTTTAGAGAAGGTTCCATGGGGTGCTGAGAAGAAGGTATATTCTTTTTTGTTCTGGTGGAATGTTCTATAGATATCGATTAAGTCCATTTGACCCATAACATCAGTTAAGTCCATTATGTCTCTGTTAAGTTTCAATTTGGCGAATCTGTCCAGAGGTGAAAGTGGGGTGTTGAAGTCTCCCACTATTAATGTGTGGGGTTTTATATGTGATTTATTCTTTAGTAATGTTTCTTTTACATATGTGGGTGCCCTTGTGTTTGGGGCATAAATTTTCAGAATTGAGACTTCATCTTGGTGGATCTTTCCTGCGATGAGTATGTAGGGTCCTTCATCGTCTCTTTTGATTGATTTTAGTTTGAAGTCTATTTTGCTGGATATTAGGATGGCTACACCAGCTTGCTTCTTAAGACCATTTGATTGGAAAGTCTTTTCCCAGCCTTTTATTCTTAGGAGGTGTCTGTCTTTGAATTTGAGGTGTGTTTTGTATGCAACAGAAAGATGGTTCCTGTTTTCATATCCATTCTGTTAGTCTGGGTGTTTTTATAGGTGAATTAAGTCCATTGGTATTAAGGGATATTAATGACCAGTGATTGATCGTTCCTGTTGTTATTTTTATTTTTTCGTGGTAGTGTGTGTGTACTTCTCTTCTTTGGGGTTTACTGCTGTGGTGTTATCTATTGCCTGTGTTTTCATGGGTGTATCTGCTTTCCTTAGGTTGGAATTTTCCTTCTAGTGCTTTTGTAGGGCTGGGTTTGTGGATAAGTATTGTTTAAATCTGGCTTTTTCTTGGAAGGTCTTGTTCACTCCATCTATGATGATTCAAAGTTTTGCTGGGTATATTAGTCTAGGCTGGCATCCATGGTCTCTTAGTGTCTGCATTATATCTGTCCAGGTCCTTCTGGCTTTCAAAGTCTCCACTGAGAAATCGGGTGTTAGTCTGATGGGTTTGCCTTTATAAGTCACTTGGCCTTTTTCCTTTACTGCCCTTAATATTCTTTCTTTATTCTGTACATTTAGTTGTTTAATTATTATGTGACAAGGGGACTTTTTTGGGGGGGTCTAGTCTGTTTGGTGTTCTATAGGCTTCTTGTATCTTCATAGGCATTTCCTTCTTTAAGTTGGGAAAGTTTTCTTCTATGATCTTGTTAAATATATTTTCTGTGTCTTTGAGTTGGTATTCTTCTCCTTTCTCTATCCCTATAATTTGTAGGTTTGGTCTTTTCATGGTGTCCCAAATTTCTTGGACATTTTGGGTCATGACTTTGTTGGTTTTAGTGTTTTCTTTGACTGATGAGTCTATTTCTTCTACTGTATCTTCAACACCAGAGATCCTCTCTTCCATCTCTTGCATTCTGTTTGTTATACTTGCCTCTGAAGTTCCTGTTTGTTTACTCAGATTTTCTATTTCCAACATTCCTTCTGCTAGTGTCTACTTCATTTTTTCTATTTCCCTCTTCAGATCTTGGAATGTCTCCCTTGGTTTTTCATGATTTTCATTCAAGGATTCATTGTTTTCTTCTGCTTTAATTGTCCTTTTCTCTAGTTTTTTTTTTTTTTTTTTAATAGCATTCTTCCCATTTTTTTTGTCTGTTCCTCTACTTTATTTTTGATTTCTTCTATAAAAGGCTCTAACCTCTTCATCATGTTACTTATAAGGTAGTTTTCTTCTTCTTCTTCCATTCTGCGATGTTCATGTCTAGCTGTTGTAGAAGGGCTAGGTTCTGGTGATGCTGTATTGCTCTTTATTTTGTTGTATGTACTTCTGCCTTGACGTCTGCCCATCTCCTCTTGTGTTCATTCTTGGACTTATCAGTGTACTTGGTCCAGAGAGAGTTGACAGTTTTAGGGAGCCTCTCTCTGGTCCAGATGGAAGCTCTGGGCCAGCTGGGAGTGCTGGGCCCAATGAGAGTTCTGGCCAGATAGGAGCTGGGGGGCTGGACTCTGAGTCTCAGGAAGTCCCTGGGGTCTCCTTATTTTGTCCAGATGGGAGCTCCTCTTGTCCAGATGGGAGTTGCTCTGGTCTCTGGTCCAAATGGGAGTTCCAGGGCAGGATGGAAGCTTGGGCTGGTCTCTGATTCTTAGGAAGTGGCTGGGGTCTCCAGCAGATGGGTGTGGGGGCAGGGTGTGGAGACTCCAGTGTCTGCCTGCAGTCTTGGAAAAGGGGAGCCTTCCCTCAGGGCCCACCAATTGGTAGGAAACTGGGGCCAAGTTGGTCAGGTCCTCTGGGAGTGGCCTGTGTCCAGGGGTGGGACCCAGGGGCAGTTGCCTCTCTGGCTATAACCCCAGGCACTCAACTCTGGTCCAGATGGGAGTTCTGAGGGGGATGGAAGCTGGGGGCTGGTCTCTGATTCTCAGGAATTGGCTGGAGTCTGGTGCAAATGGGTGTAGGGGCAGGGTGTGGAGACTGCAGTGTCTGCCTAGAGTCTTGGAAAAGGGGAGCCTTCCCGCAGGGCCTGCTGATTGGCAGGAAACTGGGGCCAAGTTGGTCAGGTCCTCCGGGGGTTCCCTGTTAGTATTTTGCTCCTTGTGCTTTTGAATGAGTTTTTTTTCTTTTCTTTTCTTTTCTTTTCTTTTCTTCTTCTTCTTCTTCTTCTTCTTCTTCTTCTTCTTCTTCTTCTTCTTCTTTTTCTTTTTTTTTAAAGAATACGAGTTCTGTTGTCTTGAAATGTTTTTCTTGGAAGTCAAAAGTGGTCCCTTAACTGCAAGAGATAGCCTTTGTGTAACTGTCCTCAGTCAAAAACAGAGGATTCTATTAAAATGCAGAGAAAGAAAATAGCTACCCATTAATTTATTCACAAGTGAATATTTATCCATGTCATAGTTTTCCAGTGACTGACTTCAGGTACTTGACTATGCTAGACACTGTGCTGAGAATTATGCATCGTTTTGCTTCAAATTAGATCTGAAGACAATGACTGTTTTGTTTTGTTTTGTTTTGATGCCCTGCTGCCTTTTACACAATACAAATGAATATCTCTTTAGGAGGAATTTATCAAAACAAAAACACAAAACAGTAAAGAATATTAATTATTCACTATAACACTTATTGGTTTTAATTGGCTCAATGTCTAATGATTATTTATGGAAAGAATAGAACCATAGGTTTTCAATTTTACTTCTTTATGATATATACTGCTTTATACTATTAATTTACTATGGTTAATACTATAGCTTCATTTTTTAGTATAAAAACAACGTAGCACTTCATCCACAACACAAACAAGCTAATTTTAAAATATGTCAAATAATGCTCTGGAAGGTAAAAGAATTAGTAAGTGCTTTACCAGCATGCAAATGCCCTGGGTTTGATTCTCAGTCCCCATGCTAATGGTGGTGCATGTCTGCAATCCAATACCTCACAAGGTAGAGTCAGGAAGATCAGAAGTTCAAGAGCACTCTGTTACATAAAGAATTGGAAATCATCCTGAGTTAAATGAGACCCTGTCACAAGAAAACGTGCCAAATGCTTTTTTTTTCTCTTTTGTTGAAAAACAGATTTTTTTCTCACATAATATATCCTGATAATGGTTTCCCATCCCTCTACTTGTCCCAGCTCCTCTCCATTTCCCTTCCCTTCTTGATTCTCCACCTTTATATTTCAAATTAGAAAACAAACAGGCTTTTATGGGATTGTAATATAATATAAAATGTAAAGATAAAACAAAAACTAACACATTAGAATTGAACAAAACAATGCAGGGTGATGGTGGTGCACACCTATAATCTCAGGAATCCCTTAAGACATATAGGGAAAACTGTAAATAAAATAAAATAAAACATAAAACTATAATAAATGGAACCAAAAGATAAAAAATGGCTGAGCCATGAGGTGACATTAAAGACAAAAGAAGGAACCCCCCAAGATGTCATTGAGTTTATTTTCTGTTGGCTCTCAGCAGCTAGGCAGGAAACTTACTCTTGAGAATAGTAGTTTGTTGCCTCAGTGAAACTGTCTTTGAGGAAACTAAGTTTACATTTTCAAGTAATTACCAATTGAAGATTTTTTTTTTTTTAATAGGGATGGGGTAATGTGTCCACTTCTCTTTTCAGCTCTAGGACCCTTCTGGAGTAGACCCATGCAGACTCTGTGCTTGTTGCCTCAGTCTCTGCAAACTCATATATGTATCTCTCATGTTGATTTAGAGGGTCTTGTTCTCTCAGTGTCCTCCATCTCCTCTGACTCTTACATACTTTGAACCCCATTCTTGAGTTCCCTGAGGCCTGTGGGGAGGGATTTGATGGAGAAATCCCTTTCATGGCTGACTCTTCCAAGGTTTCCCTCTTCCTGCACAATGTCAAGGGCTGTAGGTCTTTGTATTTATTCCCATTTGCTTCAGGAGCAAGTTTCTCTGCTGATGGTTATCAAGGCACTGACCTATGAGTATAATAGGATACCATTAGGAGTTATTCTATTGCTATGTCCTTTAAGAAGGGCAGTGATATTTGTTTTACCCTAGGTCTCTGGGCTATCCAGTCTCAGAATCTTGGTCACTCAGAAAGCAGTTAGGCTAATTGCAAAGCTTTACCTTTCCCCTACTCCTCACAATCTAATTCCCAGTCTTATCCCCAAGACTGTAGCAGGCCACCTTCTACAGCTTTTCTTCCCACCTACATGCTCCATCATATAAATCTTCCCCTCTGAACCTCCTTTTCCACACTTATTGCTTAGTCCTAGCCCCTAACTCCACCAGGCATTCCCTAAATATATTTTTCACATCACTCTTTGAGATAACAATTGTTCCTACTTGACAAACTAAGAAACAATCTTTGCACAAGGTATGTGGCTTAGTGATAGTACACCTGCATCACATGTGTTATATTTAATCAAAAGAAGCCAAATAATCTCAGTATGTCCTCACAGGCATGCACAACAAGAAAGTCTATATTTTCCCCCAATAAACAACCCATAACCAATGGGTCTTTTGTATATGACAAAACTGTGATAACTGTTGGCAAGTCAAAAAAAAATAGAAAATATTATCTCTTCTTAAGATGTCATCCTGGTTGTAAAAATCATATCATCCATACTTAGATGTGACAGCCTATATCAAAAATAAGCAAAATCACATGGATTATAAAGAAAAGAGTATCTCATAGTTGAAGTTGGAAAGGAGTATTCCAAGGATCAGTGTCTTCACAAACTGAGGACAGATGTCTGTTCTCCTGGCTGTGTATACTGATCATGTGACTATCACTCATGGGGGGCATAACTTTTAATAAGTACTTAAAAGAAGTAATCTGCTCTTGTGGACAGAAGAAAATTAATTAAAATACTACTCAATGTTTGTGTATGGCTTTATGTCTGGAATTTATAGCAATAGATTCCTATAGTGATACTTTTTATTCAGCTGCTAAGTCTTTGATACCTTTCAGAAGTAGATTTACTGGAAATAATGTCCAATAGAAACACAACATCCATTTTCATTATCCACTAATAGAAACAGAAACTTTAAAAGTAGTAATTAAAAGAAAAATAAATCAATGTATAATTTATAAATCACTTCAAATGTTATCTCTTACACATACATTATATTCTCTGATTATTTTCTACTATTCTTGATCAGTCAATATCCACCTTGGGGCATACTTTTCTGTGATGTGTTATCCTTTGTAGGACTTTCTTTTGTTGATTGGAATTTATGTTTTCTTTTCTAATGTAACATTTCAATTTTTTTGGAACTAGGCAATTCAAAATTTGAAGATTAAATAAATGTATAAGCATTCACAAATGAGTATAGTTCCCATGCCTCATCCCAAAGATGCCCCTCTTATAGAAAATTGCAACTGGTCGAAATGGAGAGAACAACTGTGTGAGGTTTATGTGTGTACGGGAGTATTTATGTATGTATGTATATGTGTGTGTATAACAATTCATGCACCCAAGTCTCAGGCACATTACTCAAAAAGGGACTGAAAGATTGTAGGAGTCAGAGGATCAGGAAATCTGCTACAACAGTGTGTCTCTCAAAAATGATAGGGAAGCTTCACCTATGATAACCTAAACAATATGGCTGTATAAACAAGAGTTGAAACAGGATGACAACAACAGAGAAGTAAACATGGAAATAGAAAATTTCGCTGGATCCAATTCCTAGACAAAGAACTACATGACACTAAGGGATGTTTAGAGAGGGACAATCGGTCTTCCCCAAAGATGCACCCTCTAATTGGTTCTTCAATACCAAGTGGTCAGCTTTGAAACTATATACAAACTTGCAACACTGAGCAGGCTCAACAGGCTTTTATATGTTTATGCATATGTATAAATTATATATTTAAATTATATATATGTACATATAAAACAAAGAAAAAGAAGCTGTGACTATGATAGGGAGAAAAGCAGAGGCAAGGGGCATGAGAGGAGATGTAGAGAGGAAGGAGGGAGTGATGCATTTACACGCTAGTTAAAAATAAATTTCAACTTAAAAACACAATAATTTGTAAGATTTTTAAACATTTATTTTGAAAAATGTCACTTACTGAAACATTAGAAAAATAAAGAACTCCCATGTGAGTCAGTGAGATTGCCCCCAAATTAATATGTCACAATATTTACTTTGCTGCTCTTTTTCTATATGAGCTTGACCTTGTGTATGTGTAGGTGAGCCTGTGTGTGTGAGCATGTGTATGTATGTATATGTGTAATCAGAAGGTTTCTCTGGATTTACCTGGCCTGTGGTCTCACAGCTGCTTATAAAATAATGACTCAGAGGCTTATATTAATTACCAATTGCATGGCACATGGCAGGCTTCTTGCTTGTTAGCTCTTATAACTTAAATTAACCCATTTTTATTAATCTATATTTTGCCATGTGTTTCATGGCTTAGTGGTCGGCCGACATCTTGTTCCTTGGGCAGCAGGCTGGCGTCTATCTGCCTCTCCTTTCTCTTTCTGTCTATCTGCTTGGATTTCCACCTGCCTCTAAACTGCCTTGCCATAGGCCGATGCAACTTTATTTATCAACCAATTAGAGCAACACATACTCACAGCATACAGAAAGACATCCCACAGCATATATGTGAACAAGTGTGTATGTGTACATGAGCGTGTGTGTATATGTGTGAGCATGTGTATGGATACATGAGTGTATGTGCGTAGGCAAGGGTGTGTGTGTATGCATGTATATGAGAATATATGATTTGTATGTGTGTGTATGTATATGTTAGCATGTATGTAGGTACATAAGCATATGTGTATATGTGTGTGTAGGTATGTAAATGTATGTGTGCTAGCATGTGTGTAGGTATGTGAACGTGTGTCTGCTTTGAGAGTAAGTTACAGAGCTTATGATTCCTGATTTTTAATAATTCCATATGATTTTATTAAGAGATTTTAGTTTATAACAAGTTGTATATTTAAAATACAAAATGTTAAAACAAATTTGATAATTTGTAGACATTAATTTTTTGACATTATACAATTCATTTTATTTAAAGAAAGAAGAAAGAAAATCTGGCTTGGGATCTGGCCCACAGGACGCTTTCATCTTTTTGATATTATTTAGTCTACTTACCCTCGAAAGGCTGCTATCTTTTCCTTGATGTCAATGACTTGACTTATTTGGTGATTTCAAGTCACAGAGCATATGTCCCTTTTGTTTTTATTTTATATGTCTTTCTTCCACATTAAACAACAGCAGTTGATTTTAGAGTAGCAACCGTAATGGTGACCCTGTGTCCATTTCAGTGAATCCCATCAGACCGTGAAATACGTCAGTAAGAATCCATCATTGCCTGATTGCTTATGATAGATCAGCATGCCTAATCTAGTCTAATTAAAGCAGAGTAGGACAAACCAGGAGATTCAATATGGCATAAACTTTGACATTGAATACCTAATTATATTTTGTTTAAATCTTCCTATGCATCAATTTGGAAGTAATATTTTTGTGCATAAATGTATAGATTCACTGTTTATAAATGTTGATAAATAAATGAAACCTAAATGTGTAGATACATTCTGTGAACACACAAATACATGTATGGGCATGTGTATGTCACAGGATTAAGGATATTTTAAAACCTGAAAATCTGATAGAAATAGTCTTATAGTATAAGGTAAATGAAATCTTAATTATTTTTATGAAAAATAAATACTGAGTTTAATAGAAATGGCACTAATACTGTCTGTCAGGATTCTGGGTTCTTATACCTACAAGACTTTCCAGTGATTGTAAAACTTTAGATGAATTAAATAATTCTTCTGGGTAACACATTCCATAATTATTTAATGGAGATAAAATTATAATTTAATAACTCCCATCCTGGGAACTATAATAATATTAAGGTAGCATATACTATTGACCTTAATTAAAATTATGATAGGAACATATTACTTTAGGAATCCAGACTTCTCAAGGGAAGAGACCAGCCTGATATATTTGAAAGTAATGCTAGCTAATTCATTTTATTCCTTACCAAGTGGAGGTAGTGTTTTACTGAAAAAATGACCATGTGCCTGAGATAAAATATTGGATCAATGTTTTTCTGAGATTATTAAAACTCTGCAATAGTGACATTGGTTCACTTTTTAATATTCCAGTCATCAAGGCCTTCTGCCTAGATAAGAAACAAAAGGATATTGCTGAAGGGTTCATAGCTGCTCATTTATAAATACACACAATTGGTATGTAATGCATGTAAGGTCAATTGCAACTGCACCCCTGATTATATAGTTTTCATCCAAAACTTATAGTGATTTCAGAGATTTTTTAATCTTCCTTTTAATATTCAAGGCTATTGTGAGTGCCTTTTGTGGGATGCCATTATAAAACTCCATGGATAATGTAGTGTTTTGGATTACTTTGGATTTGAATTTTAAAAATTCATCAGTATCTCAAATCAACTGTCTTCAAGCTGCCCAATCTATTATAACCATTTTTGCTCTAGTTTAACTGAAGATGCTCACTCAGTTCACCACAAATTTCATATACACGTATGCAAACAGTAGTCAAGTAATATGGCTAATCCCACAAGTCCCTTTAAGTCTGTTCTCTTATGGTCTGGATATAAATTAGGGCCCCACTGATCTCAAAATTAAACATTGTATTGACTTGTTTTGATTTCTTCTCCTTCCTTGGGTTTTATTCGGAAGCTGTTACTAGGGAAGGTTTTTTTCTTCTTGGTTTCTGCCTTTTCAAAGTAAAGAAGTTTTCTGAGAGTCAAAGCAGCTTCAGCACAATTTATTTTGTAAATCAAAACAGAGCATCCCCCAGGAAGATTATAGTGGGTTGAGCCACAAATTTTTTGCTACAGGTTTTTGAGGTATTTTAACGATTATTTATGAAATTCCTAGCGTATTTGCTGGGGTAAGTTGACTTTTATTCCCTTGCAATTCATGGAAGAGTAGATCTCCTTTTTAGGGAATTCCTTGTGATGATCCCCCTGAATGGTCTAGCAAAAGGAAATGAGAAAACAAGTTATTATTAATGATAGCATAATGGAGATGGGCTCTTGTGAGGACTGGGACTCTTTATTACTGAGCAGGTGTTGTAACTGAGTTAGTATCTGATGCCTATATTTCTGACATACTGAGACCACAATTGCAGTCTCAAAGATGATTAATCTAACAGAGACATTCTGACCACGAGGAAATACAGCTATCAAGATAACAACTGCTGTTCCTTTGATCCATTCATACGTAACCTATGTGCCCAGTCTGATTCTCCTCTCAGGGAATGTAGACCCTTATAACTGTATGAAGAGGAAGTATGGATGACTTCTTCAGTCACTTCTTCAAGACTGATAGAAAGTCCTTGCTGTGTATGTTGGTTTGGAAACAAAGGTTGGTTGTGCTAAAGATAGGAGCCTGCTGCTATAATAAGAAGTAGATTCTATCACTGAAAGGTCACACAACAATTTTGTACCACTGAATGTAGGATAAATATCATGCCTTGGTATATTTTCTAATAGAGATGGCCTGGTATCTTCATTTTACAACCATTTGGTGCCAATCTCTTCAATTCATGTGCACTGTCAGATTGTAGGACCCTTTTATGGGTTGACCTCATTGACTGGGTCCTGGATGATTTTGGAAGGCTTGAACCCAAAACATTGACTATGTGATTATACTTTTTTTTCTTCTTTGGCTTCCAAGTTTTGCTTCCAAGTTTTGCTTGTGGAATATGTAGGACAGTTTCATGAGTTTTGAAGAGGAAGTAATAACTTTTAGTTTTAGCTTTTATGTAACATTCAGATAAATCTTAGAAATAAGCAGATTATTCAATAAATTCTGATTTTAAAGGCAGATATATAAGTATGCCAAAGTCTGAAAAACAATAGAAATGTGTATAATTTTGTTGTTAAAATATAATTTTTTTTCCTTCAATCAGTTCTTGTACCATTACTAACCACAGACCAATGTCTTTAAAAAAGTGTTGTTTTAAATTTGTATAAAATGTTATCTCATTGTATACATATGGGTGTTTTCATGACTGTATATCTGCGTCATGGGCCTGTGGAAGCCAGAAGAATGACTCAGAGCCCCTGGAACTGGAATTATAGATGTTTGTGAGCTGCCATGTAGGTTTTGGGAGTTAAACCTAGACCATCTCTGAAAACAAGTCCTCTTAATTGTTGAGCTAGCTCTTCAGCCCCAACAAAACATTATTTTAAACAGAGGAGAAGATTATAACTTTGTAACAGTGTACCATAAGTTAGCAGATTTTAATCATCCAGCAATATTGTTCTTAAGTTTGGTCTTCCACAACTCATACTGTTGCTTACCCAGATCATCTATGAAATGCTTCCCTTTTCTGTTTCTTCCTCATTTTCCTTTTCCAGTTTGGAAAAGCCCAATCACTTAATTTTGACCGAATTTTATTTTCTAATGCAAAACATT
Source organism: Onychomys torridus (assembly GCF_903995425.1). Taxonomy (NCBI): domain Eukaryota; kingdom Metazoa; phylum Chordata; class Mammalia; order Rodentia; family Cricetidae; genus Onychomys; species Onychomys torridus. Next base: position 52,936,905 of record NC_050453.1, on the reverse strand, counting down.
TTCCTACATAAAAACTATTTCATTGTATTTTTTTTTACATGATACTCAGATCCTTTTCATCTTACCTCTAACACTCAATGGTTTGCCTTAATATAACAAAAAGAACTTATATTAACAACTTATTCCCAAAAAATAGCAGCATAACAACAAGTTTACCAACTTATTAGAGGGGAATTGAATTCATTTTTTTTATAACACAATATAACTAATTAAGATTACTTGTCCACATGTTGTTCAACTATACTGTTCTTGTCTGCCATGGGACTTATTCTGACTTTATTGATGCTTGGAACTTTGAAAATACTTTTTTTTAAACATATTTTTTCTTTTAGTCTCATGTAAGTATAAGAGATAGAGAATGTTTCATTTCTGCCAGAGTTGGCCACGGTACCAAGACTTTGTGGGTATGAACACAGAACTTTCTATGTACAAGCAAGACAAGGGAAAGAGGAGAAAACAATACACAGATTCAAAATCAATAATCTGTTAATGTGGTAGCTAAAGCTTAGGATATAATGGCATCTGCCCTCCTGAAAACTATGGGAGATAAGTAGGTATTTTTTTCCCAGAATACCAAAGAAACAAGCAAATGAGAGAAGGCAGTGGTATAGTCTGGACAGAAACACCACTGTAACAGATTAGATTCAGAACATTGTCCTCCTCCCAGTATTTTTTTTTTTTTTTTTACCAAAAAGATAGCCAAGGGTAATCCACAAAACTTAGGATATTGATTCCTACTATCCTACCATCAGTGACCTCATGAGATGACCTTTCTTGGAATTTGAAAGCACAGGATGCAGCCCCTGTCCAGCTGTATGTCTTCCACTACTTCCATCTCCTTTGAGAAGACCATCCTTTCCAACAAAATTAAAGGAGAGAAAGTGCAAGAGGAGAGGAACTTCTAATATTTTTAAGGTTCCTCATAGTCATTGTTATATACAAGACCAAGCTGTATTTAGTTTAATTCCTCATCACATTTTGACTCAATGAGATAAATATAAGCAGTAAAGCATATGTGTCTTCAGAAATAAATAAAGTGAACTGGAATTCTATTTATCTTTTATATAGGTCATGGTTGCTTGCAAGGAAATAGATACTTTTGTACAAGTTCTGTCAAAAGATCTTAAAAGAAAGATTACACACACACACACACACACACACACACGCAAACTTTAACTCCTGTTTTCTCAGGTGAGATTTTCTCATTACCTAGTATGTGTTACAGCCATGATGTGCTCTAGTGGAAGAGGGACAATTCCATATTTAAAGTCCTTTTTTTTTTTTTAACTGGAAACTACATTTGATCTCCTTTTTCAAGATGTGGTCAAATGCTGAGTACCAGAGGGTGGATGGTTGTTTATCTATCTTGTAAAGACGACAAAGTATGCGAGGCGAAAGGGCTTAGTCTTCTCCTATGCTATTGCCTGGAATGTCTCTCTACCTGGGGAACATCACATTTAATCATCCCTTATGGTGTACTGTACTTGCTTACCCTGTTCTTAGGACTTTCATCCTTGACACAGGAGAATTTCAAATTTAGTCAACATTAACTATATGCTATGGGGAGAGGACCAGGACTTGTATGTGATCCTGGAGCTGGGAATCCTATCAGCTTCATCTCCCATTAATTATCCCACCCCCCTTAAGGTAAATGACCCATGGAATATGGCAAGAAACAAAGGTGCCTATATGGAGAGAAACACAGTGAATAGCCAAGGTTAAAATGTGGGTTTTATGAAAGTCTTTAATGTCCTTCAACTTAACAGTTGCATGGATTGAAGTAAACCACATAGACACCCCCCTCCATGTGTATGATAATTACATCTTAAAAATGCAATTATTGTCTGACTAAGCACATAATGACAGGACAATATGACTTTTCAGGATTTCCTGTTTACATCCAGAGAGGGCAGATAGCCATTTGTTCAGGTCCCACATACACCTGACATCCAAAGTTTTTAAGAGGATTTGGTAAATTGCTCAAACATTTGATAATTCACAGGTCCTAGTAGCAGTAAAAAAAAAAAAAAAAGAAAGAGATGTAGAGATGTAGTGGTGCTTTATGGTAAGAGATAAAACAAGGGATAGAGATAGCATAAGGGAAGCGTAGGTGGGGAGAGTACTGCTCTCCTCTTGGAGTGTTGCAAGACAGTATGTGAAAAGACAATCTATTAAAATGTTCTGAGATCTGAAAGTATGCAGACTAAAGGATAACTTGGGACATCAAAATGACTTAATGTTTTAGGGTGATGTCCAATCCAGACAAACTCTTATGCTTCTATCTAATCCAGAAATAGAATAGAAATAGCCACACTTCCATATTTTGGGTACCTAAGGCAATTATTTAGTATTAATTGGCTCTCTGCTCAGAAAATAATGGAGTAATGAAAATAAAATAGTATATGAAAGAATGTTAATGGTGAACACATAAATAGCCAGTGAGAGCCACTCATTTCCTTAGTAGTTTCCTGCAAGGATTTTCACTTAGATGAATCTGAGTCCTTGAGAGTGCCTCATAAACACTCAGATGTTAGCATAATAGTACACATGCAGATTTATTCAGAAGACATTCACAGAGATCAGTGGTTTACAAATTGTTTATACCTACTCATAAGACTCATGACATCACAAAGATGCTTCTGATTTAAGATGCTTTTCTTAGTTCTTGTGTTATGGAAAAAAAAGAATTCTGCCCCAAACCCTACAATTTAGGTAGTAGTTTTTAACAAAGCAAATCAAAGTGAATAATATATTTGAGAAATTGTAATGGCTGAGCCAAAGGACATGTAGCACTGAGCTCTGGATTGTAAATTTTTAAGATCTTTTAGTGAGTATTTATGTGGTACGATGCATAGTCATAGATTAAGGACCCCATTTTTCCCTCCAAATCATCATGGATCAACTTTCTATATTAGGAAATCCTCTTGAATGTCCACTGGGAAGGAAGGGGGTATCAAAACAATGAAACCAATGACAGTATAATGAAGAAGGGTGTTTATAAGTTCCAAATATAATAGGGATAATCTAAGTGCAGTTTCAATGATGTTTAAATACAAAAAGTCATTCTGGCCATCAAGAGAAACACTTACCAGAACAAGCTGTCATTGTCTCTGTCTTCTCTATTCTCCTGAATGTGTGGTTTTAAAGGTGCTTATTTTTTCTGAAACACAATCAAAAATTTATTTTTTCATGAAGACTCTTCCACTAGTCTCTGGTACTATTTAATCGCATAGTAGACCTTTCAATAAGAGTTCTGTAATAAAATATCAAGTGTATGCACTTAGGGGTTCAATATTGTTTGACTATTTTGACTCGAACAAATTTTGAAGCTGGGAAAACTCCAATTTACAAATATGTGCTCAAGCATATGGAATATATACGTAGAGTGCATCAATTAATTGGCATAAAGCATCAAAAGCTCCACTTGAACTCACATTAATATGTCTTCCTCTAGACAAAAAAACCCTCCGTGTTTCTGTTTCTTAAAAATTGCTCTTCTGTATACCACGTTATTATTTTCTGCAGACCTACTATAGCTTACTTTTCATTTTTTGTCCTTTTTATGTCTTTGTTTCCACAGACAAGTGTGTTCCATATTCATCAGCCATTCCTTTCACTCCTGTCTTCTCATCGGTAAAAACCTTATCTCTTATCTTCAAGAGTCAGCTCATTCGTGCATGCATTAATTTTCAGCCTTCCCCCACTAGAATGTCAATCACTTCTTCCGACTTGTCACTGACATTATGGTTTTCGACACAGTGTACCTTATTTTATTTGAATGTTTCCCCTCAAATATGCTTTACATAATTCTCATATTCTGAGACTACAGAATTTATAGTTTCATCCTGTAGCAATCTAAATTAAACAATTTATCTTGTTTAATGTTGTATCTTTCCAATATTTATTAAAAATCCATGTTTTCTTTTGGACATCTGGAGTAACAACATATACACTCATATCTGGAAACGTGCTTGCTCTTTCTTTCTTTTTTTTTCCTTCCTTCCTTCCTTCCTTCCTTTTTCTTTCATTGGACCTTTAATGGTGGGGCAGAGCACTGAATCATCAGGAATGAATTTTTTTTGCTTTTAGATGATATGTAAAATTAAATTAAATTATAACATTAAAAAATACAATAAAAAAGAAAATTAAAAAAAAAAAGAAAGTACCTTGGCCAAATGTTATATTTCATTGTGTACAAATATATTCAAGCTAAACAGTTTCTGGAAATAAAGTATTAATAAAATAAAAAAATATTCTTTTTTATTACAAAATTCTTTTATATTCTTTTTATTATTAAGAAATTTTCTATTCCTTTTACATACCAACCACAGATCCCTTCCCCTCCCTTCTCCCAAGCCCCCAGTCTTCCCCCCCCCCCCCCCCCATTCCCACCTCCTCTAAGGCAAATTCCTCCCATGGGGAGTCAGCAGAGCCTGGCACATTCAGCTGAGGCAGGTCCAAGCTCCTCCCCCTGCACCAAGGCTGTGTAAGGTGTCCCACCATAGGCAGTGGGCTCCAAAAAGCCCACTTATGCCCTAGGGATGGATCCTGATCCCACTGTCGGGGCCCCCGTAAGCAGTTTAAGCTACCTAACTGTCTCACCTATGCAGAGGGCCTATTTCAGTCCCATGCAGGCTCCACAGCTATTGGTCCACAGTTCATGAGTTCCCACTAGTTTGGTTTGGTTGTCCTTGTATGTTTCCCCATCATGATCTTGATGCCCCTTGCTCATAGAATCCCTCTTCCCTTTCTTCGACTGGACTCCTGGAGCTCAGCCTGGTGTTTGGCTGTGGATCTCTGCATCTGCTTCCATCAGTTACTGGACGAAGGCTCTATGATAACAGCTAGGGTATTCACTAATCTCATTATCAGGGTAGGCTAGTTCAGGCATCCTCTCCCTCCACTGTTGCTAGCAGTTTAAGGTGGGGTCATCCCTATAAAGAAGAATATAAAAAATCTCCCAAATATATACTATGTATATAAATATTAACAGAATTAAGTACCTACCATATATGGTATAAGTAAACCAGTTTCTCTATAAACATAATGCCTCTTCAGGAATTTTGTTGTTTCTAAAATCAGCAGATGAGGAAATTTAAAAAAAATAATGTTGTATACAGATAAGAACACATAAAACATGTTTTGTCCAAATGACAACCAATAATAACTGTATTTAAGCTTTATTGAATTAGTGTTCAAAATTTATTCAAAAACATATACAGATAATTTTTTGAATTTAGAGAAATATGAGACTTCTAGTGTCAAATATTTATTCCAGGAACTTGTCTCATTGAAATCATATTAAATATTTCATATTAAAAAATATAAGGCAGACACCACTAGTGGGAACTCATGAACTGTTGACCAATAGCTGTGGAGCCCCCATGGAACTGGACTAGGTCCTTTGCATAGGCAAGACAGTTATTTAGCTTGAACTGTTTAGGGGTCCCCCTGGCAGTGGGATCAGGATCCATCCCTGGTATTTGAGCAGGCTTTTAGGGGCTCAGTGCCTATGTTGGGACACCTTGCACAGCCTTGGTGGAGGGGGAGGGGCTTTGACTTGCCTCAACTGAATGTAGCAGGTTCTGCTGATTCCCCATAGAAGGCCCTGCCTTGGAGGAGGTAGGAATAGAGAGTGGGTTGCGGGGGGGGGGGGGGGGGGGGGGGGGGGGGAGCTGGGGGTTGGGAGGAGGGAGGAGGGAGGAGAGAGATATGTCTGTGGCTGGTATGTAAAACAAACAGAAAATTTCTTAATAATAAAAATATAAATAAAAATAAAAAAGAAATTTTTATTCATTTTACATACCAACCACAGATCCCCCTCTCTTTTCTCTTTCCACTTCTCCCCAACCTCCCCCGAAACCCACTCCATATTCCCTCCTCCTAAAATGTAAGTCCTCCCATGGGGAGTCAGCAGAGCCTGCTACATTGAGTTGAAGCTGTTCCAAGCCTCTCTTCCTACATCAAGGTTGTGCAAGGTGTACAATACATCCTTACAACTTCTCCTCCCTCTACTCCTCCCAGCTCCCCTCCTACCTTACCTTCCCCTGAGATCCACTCCCCTGACCCCACCCCTTTCTCTCCACAGAATAGAGCAAGTCTCCCAGGGACATCAACTGAACTTGGTAAAACAAGATAAAATAATACAAGGCACAAATCCTCATATTAAGGCTGGGTGAGGGAACCCAGTGGGAGAAAAAAGGTCCCAAGAGCAGGCAAAAAAGTCAGAGACACCCCCACTCCCACTGTCAGGAGTTCCCCCAAACTCAAAGCCAACAAACATGACATATGCAGAGAACCTAGCACAGACCAATGCAGGCTCCATGATTGCTGCTTGGTGCCTTAGTGTACATAACGTAAATCATCAGTATCCTGACTGTTACCTCATTTTAGTTAGGAGCAGGTTTTTCTGAAAGTCTGCCTTCTATTTCATTTTAGGTCTTCTTTATCTTAGGATATCTCCTTGTTCTTGCAGCGATCTATGCTGCACACAGCTCTTTATTTAGAGGTCTGGTCAGAGAACATTATCTGTCATTTGAGTAAGTCACTTTCTCAGAGGTGGGCACTTCCAAGTACATCTGTTTTACCTCAGTACTTAGCATGTACTCCATTCTTCAGATATACTTGCCCAGGTGCTAGCATAGATTTTTATCTTTTCTCTTGTTCTGAGATATGTTTTATTGCTGTTCCTTGTGAAAAAGAGAAGGAAACATTTTCTAGGCAGAGTTTCTTTCTCTCGTGTCATTGGACTGGTAACATGATGCCTGTATCTTCTTTCCATAGAAACTGTGAGATGATTAATATTGGAAGATCTAGAGTAATTTGCTTCTTTGATCTGGAGCTCAATATACAGTATCTACTAGCTGATGTTATAACCTGAAGAAACTCTTGCCTGTGGAGATATATTTATTAACAAAGTTAGAATTTGGAGTTAATTTTCAGAATCTGTATTTAATGCATTCCTCATTATATGATACTGCCCTTGTGTAGTCAGAAGTTTCACTGGTCCTGACTCTCTCCCACCTACATCCTGCAGCTGCTTGGTCCCAAGTAAACACACAGAGGCTTATGTTATTTACAAGCTGTATGGCCTATGGGTCAGGTTTCTTGTTAGCTAGCTCATAATTTAACCCATTTCTATGAATCTATATGTTGCTAGGTGGCTGGTCTGCTGGCATCTTATTGCTCCTTGGGCCACTGGCATCTCCCCCATCTCCACCCTTCTTTGTCTTGTCTTTAGTTTAAATGTCCTGACTAACCCATCCTGCCCTGCCATAGGCCAATGAAGATTTATTTATCAACTAGACCAACACATATTCACAGCATATAGAAAGGCGACCCACAGCAGTTCCTCTTTTCTGTCTAATCAAAAGGAAGTTTTTTAACTTTAACATACTAAAATTACATATAATAGAACAATTATCAAGCAAGAATTACAGTTACAACATCTAGTCTATTTGTATTTGGCAAAATTAAAGAAAATATTCTTTCATCTTTCCTATATTTGTTAGTCAAAAGTTTCATATCTAATTTATCTTTTACCATAACCAAGGAAAATGCAACTACATCAAAGACCTCAGAAGGATATAACATTACCTAAATAAACAGGAAGTGAATTGTAAGCAATTTCCAAAATTCTAGAAATGACATAGATATTAAAAATTCCTTTGTAACTTTGGGGCATCTATCTTCAGCCTACAGGTCTAGAATCTCTGGCATAGCTTTCAGTGAAGTAGGAAATTTTAAGGACTGTTCTGCCCATTCTGGCAAAATTTATCAGTTGCTTCTCTCCATGTCCTGTAGAACATCTGGCAGTTTCTTCTGCAAAGTAGGAACCTGAAGGACCATCTCACCTTGCAAAGTTCAGTAGTCACCTTCCTATTGGTCCTACGTGTCCATTTTATACAACATCCTGTCAAACAGTCAAGGCAAGGGCACTTTTTTGTCCAGTGGCTAACTTTTGCCACAAAGAAAGCAAACTCCACAATAAGTTTCTTCTGTGACCATCATACTCTTTGAAGTAACTGGTGTTGCCAGGAACAGACATGTCTCACTGTCCAGAAAATCTAAGTTCTTAAAACATTTTAAATGCCATATTCTGTAGGTCTCAGAAGTGTTTGAAGATTACCTACCTAACTGAAATATATCTTTGGATACCTAAAAACTTAACTAACATGACTGTAAGTTTCATTATCATAGATGACTACTAATCTGTGTTTTTAAATTATATTTTACAATTTTAAATGAATTGCAAAAACATACTACCTTAAACAAGAGTAGAAATATATGTACAGTATAACAAAATTAACTTTAAATTTGTATCAATAAACTAAAATCTGTAGCATTTTAAAATATTTAGAATGAGTTGTTGCTTTTTTTCTATATCATATCCCCCTTTCTTCTATTAGAAAGAGATTGCCTATGGCCAATAACAATTTGTAGCAAACCTCTAAACAAAGACAAACATCCATAATCCATTTTTTGTCCTCTAGGCTACTTCCTGATGATTGGGGGTGCTGTTAATCTTATGGGGAGCCTAAGAAAATTAAGAATTGTAGTTAAAACTTGGCTGTAGTAGTCTATGAGGCTAGATTGTCTCAGTCAGTTGCTTTGAAGCTGTTTTGGATGTTGGGTCATCTGGTCATGGCTGTCATTAGAGACTTTCTGGGAGTGTTGGTTGATCAAACCATATTAGCCTGGAAGCAATCCACAGGTTCTCATCTTCTGTGCAAACAAAAGCAGAAACTCTTTTCCAAAGCAACTTATCATTAGACAATAATTTTGAAGTCAAGATAACTTTAAAATACACATATTGGTTTAACTCAGCAGCCTTTATAATCAAATGTCTCTCTCCAGTTAAAAATCCCAAAGACAACACAAACTAAACTCTCTGTGTGACTTCCATTTTTACATGGCTTAACTTTTATATTACTTTTATTGTCTCTTTAAAGACTTTATTTTTTAAATTATCTATTTCTTTATATAACTGCATAAACCCCCCTTTCCTCTCTCTTCTCAGCCTACATACATTGTAAATTGTTGAGGGTTTTATTCCTTCTGAGTCTGTCTTATTATGAATCTATAACCCTTCTCTAACAAGGAGAGGTTTTAAACTGCTATGCTGCATGGCTAGGACCAATGTGGTAGCCTTGGCTGCTGCCTCCACCTACCTCAGCTTCCCAACATGGCAAAAGTATACCTACTGCCAACTCCAGGAAGCAGTGGATCTGTGCCTCAAACAAGCAATGTTAAGCCCAGAAACATTTTTTTTGGTCTGTACTAGCAAAAGCTAAATCTGGCTTGGAGACACCTCTGTGTGCTGTGGTGGAAATCCACCATGCTGTAGGTCAAGAGCACATACTGTGAACCTGCCATACTCTAGCTCAAGCCCACATGCTGCAGCATCTCTGTATCATGGCTTGGCTGAGAGATGCAACTAGGAAGACTATTAAATATTTCTCAGGTTTTGGGCATCTCCCCTTCTTCACCTTATCTTCAGTTTAAATATACCTCCTAAGCACTGCCATAGGCCAATGCAGCTTTATTTTTCAACCAGTCAGAGCAACACATATTCACAGCATACAGAAAGACATCCCACAGCACCCTTGACAACTCTTTTTTTTAAAAAAAATGAGAATAAAACTATGCTCACTTGAAAATTGGAGACTCTTGAATACCACTTTAACCAGCAATAATTATAAATAACCTTCATGTTCCATGCTCAGAGTAAATAAAAAGTCAGATGTCTGCTTAGGGCTTTGCATACAATTCAGTGGAAATACATTGTGTACACAGACAAACATGTTGAACAATAATATAATGTCCTCTCTGTAATAAAAAATGGAGTAAAATCTTAAAAATGTAATCTTTTTAGACAACATGTAGTTTTTAGAATAGAAGCTAGTGTCACAATTTAGTCTAAGTGAAGGTGAGACTGGGAGGGTAAACTTACTGTGACTTAAAATCTATAATTTATTGTATTTCTTGCAATTGTTTAGTTACATTTACTATGAGGTGATCTATGGAGGGGTCTATATTTCAGGTGGGCTAAATGTGACTTGGAAGAATTTGAAATCTCATTAGCTTGACATAGTTAAGATTCATTTCACATTTATGCCACAGATACATCATTCAATGGGGAAACTACTTAAGACTGATCTGTTCAGACACGGCATCCAGGCTTTTTCTACTCACGTTTCCATGATGTCTGAAGGGTTAAGATGTGTGACTATGGTTGTTTGTTACTTCATTCTTCTCTGCACTTTTGGTTTATGTATTCTATTATTAGATGCACACCCTCTTGTATTATTTTAAACTTATTTTTCAAGAGATTTCAATGTAGGTTTTTGTAAAAAAAAATTCATCTGAAGTTGTTACAGGTCTTCTTTTATGTAAGGCATCCTTAAAAATTAATAAATAATTTAATAAAGTCACCTTCTTTCCCTTTGTGTTTTCTCCTACCTTTTCACTATTTGATATGTTCATCCAAGAAAAAGGCTTTCTGAAAGTTGTCAATATTTTCTCTGTTATGTAAATTGAATGTGATTATAATATTGTCCTTTAGTTCCCTGGCCTTTCTCTTGCAACTTTTCTTATACTTCTGCTTTGTCCATGACACTTCTCTTTGTATCATGTACTTTTCTTTTGATTACTTTAATTTTCCTTGATTCAAGACCATATTTTCAGACTTTTGTATATAGATTGTCTATTTGCATTAACCATTAGAAAGCACAGATGATATTTCAGAGTTTTAATTACATTGCTTCTATTTTTTTTAAGCTGAGGATCGAACCCAGGGCCTTGTGCTTGCTAGGCAAGCGCTCTACCACTGAGCTAAATCCCCAACCTCTTCTTTTGAAAAGAATACAGTTATAACAGGCCATTGAATGAATGGGGAATTCTCAGAAGTCTGTCAAGTCTAATTCCATTCTACACTAGGGAATGTAGTTTGTTTTGTCCTTAGCAGTAAGAGATGACCCCTATTTATTCTTTTTTTTTTAAAAAATTACATTTGTGTTTTAATTTTACATATCAGCCATGGGTTCCCCCGTCCTCCCCCCTCCCACCCCCAACTCCACCTTCCCCCCCAGCCTGTTCCCTCCATTCCCATCTCCTCCAGGGCCAAGACTCCCCTGGGGATTCAGCTCAACCTGGTAGATTCACTACAGGCAGGTCCAGTCCCCTCCTTCCAGGCTGAGCAAAGTGTCCCCGCATATGCCCCAGTCTCCAAACAGCCAGCTCATGCACTAAGGACAGGTCTGGGTTCCACTGCCTGGGTGCCTCCCAAACAGTTCAAGCTATTCAATTGTCTCACTTATCCAGAGGGCCTGATCCAGTTGGGGGTTCCACAGCTTTTGGTTCATAGTTCATGAGTTTCCATTAGTTTGGCTATTTGTCCCTGTGCTTTTTCCAATCTTGGTCTCAACAATTCACACTCTTACAGTCCCTCCTCTTTGTCAACAATTGGACTCCTGGAGCTCCACCTGGGGCCTGGCCTAGGATCTCTGCATCCACTTCCATCAGTTATTGGATCAGAGTTCTGGCATGACAGTTAGGGTGTTTGGCCATCTGATCACCAGACCAGGTCAGTTCAGACTTTCTCTTGACCATTGCCAGTAGTCTACAGTGGATGTATCATTGTGGATTTCTGGGGACTTCTCCAGCACTCTGCCTATTCCTGTTCTCATGTGGTCTTCATTTATCACGGTCTGTTATTCCTTGTTCTCCCTTTCTGTTCTTGATCCATCTGGGATCTCCTGTTCCCCTAAGCTCTCTTTCTCTCAAAACTTGCCCTTCATTACTCCCACTGTCATCCAGGTTGTTCATGTAGATCTCATCCATTTCTCTGTCACTGGGCGATCCCTGTGTCTTTCTTAGGGTCCTGTAGGGTTCTAGGTAGCCTCCCTGGAGTTGTGAGTAGCAGTCTAGTCATCCCTATTTATTCTTAAAGTTTGATCTTTCATTGTTTACAGGATTCTTCCAGTTGTGTGATCTATAATTCCAGTGTATCCCTGAACTGAGAAATCTCTTATATCTGTGTTTGGCTCCCAAACTCTAGTAGCAATTCTCTGATAGTGCTCAGGGAATTCTGCCTCACCAAATATTGCTGAGCCCTTACCTATAGATCCAATTAAACCCTCTTGCAAATGTCTCATGTCTCTACTGTGTGCAGCCTTTTCCTAATCCCCAACTCTTGGCCTCTCTAGACTTGACTTGTGCATACTTGGTATAAATAATATTGTGTTCTTTTAGAATGTGTTTCCTGTTGTGCAAGGAAAATGTGTTCTTATGCTGAACTCTAAGGCAAACACACAACTAACATTGCATTGTTTTTCTTTCAAGGTTCATTTTGCTTCATGACAGCAAATTTTACTGGGAGGTTTGTGCCTGGTTCTCCATGACAGTTAACATCAGGAATTGAACTGAGTCAACTTTAGAAGTAGCTAAACTTTGTTTACCTTTATATTTATATCTGATGACTATTTTTGAGCACCACGTACTTCATGCTCCCTGTATGGATATCATGTAGTAATGGGCACTAATTATTATAACTGATTACAAACCTTCCGACAAAAATATTGATACTAATCACATCAGGTTACTTTTAGATTTAAAATAACCAACAGCACTGTTAGGTCATCTTTTTTGCTACATTCTTTGAATGCGTATTCAGAAAAGAATCACTGCACCTTTTCCAGTATAAAAATTCATAATAGCATAGGATAACAAGTAAAATAAAAACTACAAATTTCTGAAAGTTTAGTCAAGCCTTTACTGTGTTATTTTGATATCTCCAGTAACCAATTTCATACAGCACCTTCTCTGACTCAGTCTTACAGGAAATTGGGGAAAAAAGCCTTTTTAATTTTATACACATGCTTCTACTCTTCCTGTAAGGCAGTGCTGATAAAAAAGTAATACAAAGTGATTTTTGCCTTTCATTGTAAACTTCCAAAAATTGGGTATTAGTAATTAAATGAAACCAAGTATGGTATAATGTAGCAAATATTTCAACTGAAATGAAAACAGATATCTAGATAATGCATGTCAGGTAAATGAATAAGTGCATAGTATATGTCTTCTAGCAGCCTTTGGCATGTATATGAAGTTAATCAAAAGAAATCATCTTTGAAAAGTTGTATGAGTAAACATCAAAACAAAATAATAAAAATACATACAGTATGTTAAGAACCTTTAGCTAATTTCTAAATAAAAAGTAATTAGGAGCATTGTTCATAGTTAGTTAATTGTTATAAATTCTTGTGTCTATTTTGTTATTTTCCATTGTTTATATATTAAGACTTTATATGTGTTTCAGAGATTTTTATGAAACTACAATACTCAAAATGTTGGAGAAACATATTAATGTGTAACATATGGCTGATAATAAATAGTATATACCCTTAAGTTGCATAAAAACATACATCAATTTGCTTTAAATTAAATAAAGTTATCTTTAAACCCACTAATTATATGTCACAATTTACTATACATCTGTAATAATAGGCAATTATTTCCCATGAGTTCCATATTATATATTACATAGTATATATCCAGAAGCAAGGAAGGGGAAAATTCATCTCTCAAATGCTGACATTTACAAAATTTCATAGTTTATAGGAAATAATGAAAACCCATATTACTCTGCAGAACATGCTGACCTTTTCTTCAGAAATTGATATGTGCTTTGGACAGGCCCTATAAAGGAACTCAGAGGTTGAGATTTAGTTCTAAGAGGTAATTGAGGATTTCAAAGGTCACAGTCTATCCACAATTTGGTCTGCAAGCTAGGATACAGAATAAATCTGTTTTCCAATGATCAATGTTCCATAATATTGTTCTAGAAGCAACAGACTTGTGTGCTAGTTAGTTCAGACTCTCTTTCTCTGTTGGGTATTATCTGCTGTTTTTAAATAATTTTCTTTAACATGCATATAAATAAAATATATATATATTGTAAGAGACAATTTTAATAATATTTGGTATATGTATATACCTTTTGAAGCTATCACTGTTCTTCAGGAAATGAATGGATACTTTAGATACATATCTTCCCAGTGTCTCTTTACAAACCATTCCTCTCCACTATGTCCCACAAGGAAACTTTCTCATCTATATCTATATATGGAGATGTTTCCCTCAGGTAATTTTAACATTTCAGACTTTGTATTAAAGAAAAACAACCTTTCTAATCAATAAATGGAATAAGAACCTGAATAGACAGCCTTCAAAAGAAGGCCAATAAATGACCTAAAATAGTTCAATATCTTTAGTTATCTTGGAACTGCAAATGAAAACTACTTTGAGATTCCATTTTACCTGTATCAGAATGACCAAAGTCAAGACATCAAATGCTGGTAAAGATCTTAGAAATGAAGAACACTTATTCATTCCAGGAAGGAGTATCAGCTGGTAAAGGTACAATACGATTCAACATGGAGTTTTCACAAAAAACTTTAAAAACAGAACTATGATATAATCCAGATACACTATTTCTGAGTATATAATGAAAGGACTAAGTTCTAACATAGAGACACTTACACTTCATGTTATCTGTTGCCTTGTTCATAACTAGCAAACAGAAATAGCTTAGATGTCCACTGATGGATGAATGAATAACAAAAATGTGGTACATATTAATAATGGAATTTGATTTAGCTATAAAAACAAATGAAATAATGACATTTCTAGGATAAATGAATTAAACTTGAAATTGTTACATTTAGAAAAATAAAACAGACATGGAAATACTTCAATTTTTTTCATATATAGATTCTAGTTTTAAATACGTGTATGTTTTTGTGGGTGATGTTGAGATCACTGAACTAAAATATGGACCATAGGAACTGGATGGGAAGGACATCTTAGGAAAGTAAAGAGACTTATAGAATGTATGTTATATGACTGCAGAATAGTAGGGGTTAAGGGAGGCACCATCAAGAGGTTGGCAGAGGAATGAAGAAGGGGCATAAGGCTAGAAATAAGAATCGTCCATTTCTGAAACTACCATGACAAAGACAATAATTTTGCAGGCTACTTTTAAGAGTCTGAAAAAAATATTTTCATTAGTGTCCCTGGGGATGGATCAGTAGAGCTCTTCATGGTGTTATACACCAGAGTCAAACTCTGGATGTCCTTTATTTCTTAGTTTCTTTCATTATGTATTTAATTTATGTATATTGGTGTTTTGTCTGCATGCATATCATGTGTCACATGCATGCCCGGTTCCTACAGAGGCCAGAGGGTGTCAGATGCCCTGGAACTAGAGTTATAGAGGGTTGTTAAGCCATCATGTGGGTGCTGGGAATTGAACCTGGGCTCTTCTAGAAGAGCAGTCAGTGCTTTCAAACAATGAACCATTGCTCCAGCCCCAAGTCTCTGGGATTTCTAAGTAATGTGTAATGCTCTGTCTGTTTGTCATGTCATTCTGTGGATTTATCCAGAAATCCCATGCACTGGCAAGTGTTCTGCTCTGCACAACCCAGCAGTCCTACTTTGACTTAGTAAAACATATAGAGATGAGAAAATGAAAATATACCAGATAATAATTTCATAGTGGCTTGGAATACTTTGTTCTACGAAGGTTCAATATATAAGATATGTATGGAGATAGCTAACAGTACTCTTAATGAAAATCATGCTTTATTTGTGCTTTCCCTACTATCATTACACATTTGAATTCTCCATGTTTCTTTCCTGTTTCCCATTGTCTTAGTCTAATTTATACCTTTGAACACATTCACTTGTCCATTTTATCTCCCACTATTCCTGCCCATCTTCTGTACACACTTAATAGAATTTTCAGTACAGCTTTTGGACATGTTATATTTCCATTCTTCCTGGATTATATTTGCTATCAAATATGAGCAAGAAGACTTTTTACTGTTGTGAAGAACTGGTGTAACACAAATCTTAAAAGATCTTATTAATTAAAACAAACCTGGAGCCAGGTATTGGGATGAACATTGAAAGATCAGAGAAACACAACAAGCCACATCCAACCTCACTTCGCCAATTCCTCAGCTGATCTTGTTTCCTCAAGCTGGAAGTCTTTGTGTCTTCACCCAAATGGATCTCAGCTTAACTGCAGCCATAAGCCTAAAAGCTTAACAAACCTAAAAAGCCTCTAGTTCCTTGTCCTCACACCTTATATACCTTTCTGCTTCCTGCCATCACTTCCTGGGATTAAAGATGTGTGTCACCGTGCCTGGCTCTTTTCAGTGTGGCTTTGAACTCACAGAGATCCAGATGGATCTCTGCCTCCTGAATGCTAGGATTAAAGGCGTGTGCTACCACTGCCTAAACCTATGTTTAATATAGTGGCTGTTTTGTTCTCTGACCCTCAGATAAGTTTATTGGGGTGCACAACATATCAACCACAAACTGGTAGTGATTTTTTTTAATTTAAGTATTACTTTTGGTGTGAATGAAATTAATATTTACAAATTCCAGGAGTTCTCTATGTACAGGATTAATTGCCCTTCACACACTTTTATTGAAAACAGATTATTTTCTCAGACAATATGTCCTGATTACAGTTTCCCTTTCCTCTGCTCCTCCCAGTTTCTCCACACCACCCCTCCTGTTGGGATATACTCCCCAGCTATATCTCATTATAAAAGAACAGGCTTCTAAGAAACATCAAAAATAACAAAATAAAGTATAATATATAAGATAAAACAAAACCATCACAGTGAAGGTGGATAAGGAAGAGAGACAGAGGGAAAAAATTCCTAAGAGAAGGCACAAAAATCAGAGATCCACTCATTCACACATGTGGGAGTCCAATAAAAATACTAAACCACATGCTATAATCTGCATGCAGAGGGCAGAGTAGCCATGGAGGTGCTTTGGGCTTTGTGACTTCTTGCTGAGTTGATGTGGAGGGCCTTGTTCTTCTGGTGTCCTCCATCTTCTCTGTCTCTTGTACTCTTTCAGCCTCTTCTTCTGCAGGGTTCCCTGAGCTCTGAGGGGAGGGATTTGATGGTGACATCCCATTTAGAGCTGAGTGTTCCAAGGTCTCTCTCTGTATAATGTGGCTGTGGGTCTCTGTATTTGTTCCCAACTGCTGTAAGAGATAGCTTCTCTGATGATGGATCAACAAGGTACTGCTCTATGGGTATAGTATAACATCATTAGGAGTCATTTTATCACGTTTCTATATGACAAGTACTATTTGGTTTCAGCTCTAGGACTCTAGGCTACCTTGCCTGTGGTTCTTTGTCACACAAACACTATCAGGTATGGGTTCCATCTCATGGATTGTACCTTAAATCAAACCAGACATTGGTTGGTTACTTATATGAGTGTTGGGCCACCATTGCCCTAGCATATTTTGTAGGCAGGTCAGCAATGTGGATCAAATGCTTCATAGCTGGGTTTGCATTTATGTTTCTCTTTTGGTAGAGTACCTTCCCAAACACACTGGAAGATAGGGGTGAAGATGCTATGTAGGTAACCAGCTTGACAACTCCATGTTCAATGAGTAATGTGGGTACTGTCTTCAGCAATGGGGCATTGCTGTCTATTTGCATAGAGCAACCTACTGTTTGGACAACAAGCTGTGTTGTTTGGGGATTTCCATGTACTCCTTTAGCCAACATCTCAATTGCATGGAACCCAGTCCCTGTACTGGAAGTTTCATTTGTGACAAGAGATAGCCAGATGGGACACAGTCTCCTTCATCATTTGGGGACTTCATTAGGATTGACTTCATTAATTTTAGGAAGTTTCCACTGTATTAGGTTTTTATATCACCCCTCAAATGCCTCTCAATTCTAGCTGGGTCTCTTCATATGTACTCCCTTAACCCATTGAGTCTTCCCCTCCCCAACATTTCCTCTCGTTTTACTCTCCCACCCCAATCAAACCATAAAATCTATTCTAACTTTATGTCTGTCTAGAGAAGACTTACATTTTATATTAAAGCACATTATGTGAATAGGAGCCAGTGACTTTATCACCAGGCTGCAATAGCTTAGTCAATTTATAGGCATTTCTTACTCCATTTGCTTGTTTTCATTTCTATATCCAACCCAAGTTTGCAAAATCATGGTCCTCTGTAATACACCCCACTTATTTCCAGTTCATTGTGCTCCTTCTTAGCCCTCTCTTTGCTAAGGATGTTCTTCATAATGCTGAAGTCCAGTGCATAATGATGGACTCCAGTTATACCCAGATACTTGTTTATAAGAGTACAAGTCACTTATTTAATTATGAAATCATTGAGAACATTGTTTTGTTTTATACTTACTACCGAAGTCTGGTAAAATAGCTGTGGTATCTTAAGAGTTTATAATTCTTCTTTTAATAAATAATTTATGAATCTTTTTGAATCATCTTTTATAATGTGGTAGTACTTAGACTCTATGGAGACCAAAGAGCTACTTAGCAAAGAAAGTACACTATTTTGTAGAAATTAGGCACTGAATTTTACCTGAAGCCTTAGAAATGAGCCTGAGTGTTTTATGGAAAGAAATCAAAATTTGAAAGGTATATATAAATAGTAAAAACAGTGAAAACAATTTATTTGAATTCCATTTAATTGTAAATATATTTTACTTGATAATTTATAAACTAGTTATGACACACATGAAATGAATTTCAAACATTCGATACAGTTGAATTTTTCAGTTTTTCTCCACAAATGCTCAATAAAATATTGATTCAAAAAGTTATGCTGGAAGAACATGAGGTAATGGTTATCAAAGTCATTTATGAAAATGATATTTTCTTAATATATTTCTGTGATGTTCTCTGAAATGTATCTTGCTTCAATTGATACAGGATTAATTGATTATAATTCTCAGGCAACCTCATGCTCATTCATTTTGGTCAAATGCAAAATGTGAACTTGTGCCAAACCCCTGTGGGATTGCCCTGTTATAAATCACCTATTTTTAAATATGAGAAGGCATGACTATGTCTCCCTAGGCTTCCTGAATATTAATAAACTTCAATATCTAAAGTATGTATGGCAGGATTTTAGCATATGATAAATTCAGAGATAAATTCATTATTTTAGCTTCAGTTGCCAAATTTTTGTTTCCTTCTCTCCTTCATGAGCATTTTAAACACAAAACTAAAATTTATGGCATATATTGAGCAATATTATTATCATTAGAGAAGGAGGAACAGGGCAGTGTGATTTTTGAAACCTAGTATTAAATAATAAAGTCTTGTAAGTGAACTTAATTGCACACAATTGTGATCATAGTATTTAATACTGCATATCTATATCCATACAGATCATCATGTATATACTGAAGTAATAGTGTTTAATGAAATGGAACAAAAATATTGCTATCATCTAATTATATCCTAACTTATAGGACATATGATTTTTTTAAATATGAGGAAGTATGTTCATCTAAAAGTGATAGCAACACAAAATCACATAGTTATTTTATTTATTTTTCGTCTGTTCAAATTGTCTAATAATATACATTGAAGACTACTTTTAGTATCTTATAAATTGTATACATGTCTTTATTTTAATGTGAAAAATATATATTCTTCCTTTCACATGCTTTTAGAAAGGAAGGGCAGAAAAAATGCTGAAGCAAAATGATTGTCATTGTTGTTAGAATGAAAGTCATTTTGTTTTTAGTAGACAAATAGGTACAATGCAGTAACAGTAGTTTTTGGAAGTTGTTTATTTACATCAACAAGTAGAGTAGTCCTCACTGCATAACTTAGTATAGATTTGTGTGATGCTGATACCATTCTCCCTGCAGCAGCATCATAGATGACATCCTAGGACTGACCAGATGAGTGGTGATGTATGAATTGGAGGGTATGGATTTTTATGTTTAGAATGCAATTGAATTGCCATGGCCTGACTTTGGACTCCTTTGTGGCTATTTCTTTGTTCAGGAATGCACTTTTAAAGAATCAAGACAGAAGTCCTTGTAGAAACCCCTGAAAAGTCTTAGGTGTTTTTTTTTTTGTTGTTTTTTTGCTTGTTTTCTCTTACGTTATTTCATGGTCATAGAACTACATGGCAGGTGATGTCCCTTCTGTTCTACAAATAAGAAAGTGATTTTTCTGAATGTGTGTGTATGAGAATCCAACTCCTAAAAAATGTTTTCCCTATCATGCCAAATTATGTTGGCCCTGGGTTAATTCTCTAACCCTACCCTCAATTTTGTTCCTATTGTGCCAATTTCAATAAATTCTTTAAGTGTGATTATTAATTTAAAACCATGTATGTCCTCAAAATAGCCTGAAATTTAGTTTCAGAAGGTTTAGCTTTCACATGGAAAACTATAGATGGTATAAAATTACTCGCTCAAGCAATTCATAGTGGTCAATAATGATGCTTGTATCTTAAGTTGCAAAGTCAACTGGATAGTTCCTCTATGTTAGGGATTCCTTGGGTAATTAGAAGTTCAAAATACAGGGACAGTAAAAACTTATAAGAAAGACCAAGAGGATATTATGGGAGAGAGAGCAGATAGGTTGTTAAGAGCCAGAGGTAGAGCTACAAAATATTGTCTTTTGTCTATTGTACTCGGGAACAAACTGCAGCTTAGGTTACCTATAAAACCTGAAGGAAAAAAAAAAACATGACAGTATGAAGGGGCCTAATTGTGAAGAGGAAGTCTCATCAAGAGTATTGTTGTGATAAGAGGAGGGTGAAATATGATAACAATACATTGTATATATGCATGAAACATACAAAATAAAGCATATACAATGATTCTTAATTATGTAAAATAAAATTTGAAAAAAAAATTCCAGGGGAAACTTCAGTACTTTAAGAAAAATATAAACCATTTTAACTAGCATGAAAATACTTTGCAGCTTAATTTATAACATTTAAAATAATGATTTATATATTCCTTATAAGCAATAACAAATGACTGGTTTTGCTTCTTAGTGTTTCATAGTTAGGAAATTCACTATTGTTTTTGTGATGTATCTTCCTCATTTTACTCTAAGACCAATTTTAGATGGTGGCAGAAGGAAAGGCATCTTGTAGGCATTATAATTATTGTGCTCACCAGATTGTGTGCCAAAAACCACTGAGTATGCATACATGGTATTACATGTTATTTTAGGATTTTTGTTTTCTTGCATTGCTCTGGGTATAGGTTGGATTTATGAATATTATCATACTCATAAATATTTATGGAACATCTACTAGGCAGGATGGTAATGGTGTTAAATGAAATAGAAATAACTCTACACTCGTAGAAAAGAAGAATATCAAGGAAGAATGACATCAGTCTCATAGATATACAGTTTTCTGTTTTTTTTTCATAATCATTAAAAAAGAAAATTACAGATTATTCCTTAATCCTGTTCAGGTCTCAGAGGTTATGAAACAAAGTCTGCAGCGAGACATTTGTCACCAGGTTTCAAAAAGTGAGTAGAGTGATGCTAGGTGAAGTAGGGCCACCTTGTCTGAGCACAGTTTATGATGCATGTAGGTGAATGTGTGGAAGAAATATGATAATTCTATCCAAAAAAGGACTGTTTCAGCAGTACTATAGAGATTGGAAGGGCAAGCTTAAGGATTTCAGATATAAAAGAAGCATCAAGCTATTGGTGATTCCACAAAGAGAGACAGTAGCAAGTTGAATTTTGGAAAGACAATTATTTGTGAAAAACTGACTAAAGATTTGGAATTTGTCAGAAGAATGCAACTGAGATCTTTCTACTAGTCTAAAAGGTACCTCTGAGCTGAGCCAGGCGTTTAAAATGGCATGCAGCAGAGATGCTTTCCAGATATTGCTCAACATGTTTTCTTTTTAAAGTTTTATTTTTGTTTTCATTCATGTGTATGTGTGTGTGCCCAATGAGTGCCCACCATACATGTGTTGGTGACATTTGGGGATAGAAGGCAGTGGATCAACTGGAAATGATGATACAGGTGGTTTTGAACTGTTTGACATGGGTGCTAGGAACCACATTTGGATCCTTTGCAAGAGCAGTACAGAATCTTAATGACCAAGCCATATGCCAGGATCCTATTTTTCAAATCTTTATCACTTCTTAAAATGATTCAAAGAAAAATGAGATTTAATAAATCTCACAAAACCAACTCACCTATTTTCCCAAATATTTCTGTGCACTAAGCCACAAGTAGAAAGCTGATTCATTTGTGTTGAATTATGGTCCAACTTCAACTGTGAGATAGAATTCTCAAACTTATTTCACTTGAGGATAAAAATTTTATTCAAGCAAAGTTAACTAAAAAAGGGCAGGGGCATAATCATTAATCCTCTCCATTTTCAATAATGAAGATCTGGTTGTTTTTGGAGAGAACAACCCTTATCATAACAACCTCTCCCAACTCTTCTGATATATTGAAAACGCTTTGCAATAACAACAGGCTCAATTAAGAATGTTGAAAGCCTACGAATTTGGGGAATTTGTTTATTCTAGCATGGAGGTGTTGCTTGTCAGATGTCTCAACTATAGTGGGAGGTAACTCTAGCATGACAGAAGAATTGCTTGACATTCCTGATACCCCTGGGATGAGATGTCTAGTGCAAACATAACAGCAGACTCACACAATCTCCTTCCTGTTCAATTTTTCGCAAACATCAATGTTTTCAGAAAACGAAATTATTTTTCAATGTTAATTTTTAAAAGTTCTAATTAGGCATATAATTAATGAAAAGTATTGGGAATATATTTTAGCGCTTTTAATTTACAAAAATCAATATGACACAACACGTTTATTGAAGGTGCTTTATTTTTATTTAGTATGATTAAACAAGTTATATATTGGAACATTAAAATTGTTAATGGCTTTGCTAAAGACACTTATTTACTGTTATTTGTTCAAGGCCTTGTATTTATAGTACCTTGCAAGTCAAGAGCTTACAATGATGCTGATTGTACTATGAGTGAGAGTTCTCCAGAGGAACAGAGTTAACTTGGTATAATATAGAAAGGGAAATACAACAAAAATGAATTTGTTGCATTATTTGTCTTATTGGCCTATATGATAAGAAGATATGTAGTTCAACAATAATCATCTTCAGATAGGAGAGGAAGCAAACCTGATGGATGCTTATTCCAAGTAGTTTGAAACCTCTGCCTAAGGTTAGAATTTGGAGTTGTCAATGCTATAGACCTAACATGACTTTGAATGTCATGAAGTCCTTGTAGAGTGATGGATCCAAGTCATCTATACTGAAAGGATGGAGAAGCTAGGTCTGTCACCCTGGTGATTGGCAGAATCTGTTGGCATCCTTATGAAGAATGAAGGTTGTATGAATACGTGACTTTTTCTCCATTAAGTTTTATTTCTTCTTGGCTCCCAATTGGTGGGATGGTGCTACCCACATTCTAGGTAGGTCTTTCTCTCTAATTTACTCTTTCAGGTAACAGTCTGGTCTGTAAACTTCCCCACAGAAACTCTAAAGGTATATTTCATCATCTCTTAATTCAGTCAATTTGATAACCAGGATAATCATCACAACTTCAATCTTTTTACATAAATATTTTGAAACAAGAATCACCACTGCCACCACCAACAAGAAGTCCTCCTAAAGGGAAAGTAGAATTGTAGAAACACCATAGCAAAAATGAACAATAAAAAAATGATGAGTATTTACAAGGAAAGAAACTTAGTCATTTCTGGTTGGAGTGAAAAGTGGAACAGTCACCTTAGAAGATAATTAGGTAATTAATTTTTATTTATTTACTTTTGTGTGAGACCATATGACTTTGTGTGTGTAATGTGCATCCAGGTTACCTCAGAGGCTCGGAGTTCATTGGAAATTCTGGAATTAGAGCTACAGGTAAGTGTATTTCATCCATTATGCATACGGGGAACCAAACTAGGACCCTCTGTAAAATCAGTTGCTATTCCTAGTCACTGACCCATCCCTACTGCCACCAATTTAAGATTCTTAAACATTAACTATATCTCTAACCTATGATTTGGTCATTATTCTTTTTCTCATACAAAGAGGAATTCAAAACTACATCATGATCACATTTTTAGCACCCTTATTCATCATTGCTAGAAACTGAAAAGTGCTAAGATGTCTTTCATATAAACAAAAGAGTACATGTCATTTAAAACATAATGGAGTATCAAGTTATCCACAGTCATGGAGAAAATGAATTGTGTGTAGCACAAGAAGCCTAGATGGGAAGGATATGTTATGTAGGAGGCCATCTATCAGATATTTTGCAAAAGACAAAGCTACGAAGCCAGTGAAAAGATGAATGTTGGCAAGAGGTTTGGGAGAGGGAGGGATTAATGAGTAGAGCACAGATACTATTAGTATAGGGAAATGAATTGGCATGTATTTTATTCTAAACCTGTAGAACAATAAATACCAAGAGTGAAACATAATGTGAAAGCTATGATGTAGATATGGTGCTCCTCCAAAGACCCAGGTATGGAGGCATCATCCCCAGTGTGGCATTAGTAAGTGTTTACAGGACCATGAGAGTACAAATTTCATTGGTTTCCTAGTTCATAGATATGTTTATGCTACATGAGCCATTGGGTTTTTGGGTCTGATTGTTAGGACAAAATCACCACAGGCCTGGCATTGAAGAGCATATCGCATCTTTTCCTCCCCTTTCTAATATCTACCTCCTGTCTACCATGACGTAAGCCAGAGGCTCCACTATAGGCTTCTGCCATGCTGTACTGCCTCACCACACACAGCCCAGACACAATTCAACCAAAGATATGGACAGAAGCCTCCAATACTGGAAGCCAAAATGAATCTTCTCCCTTTAAAAGTCACGAAGAATCTAACCCAGTAAACAACTCACTTTGCACGACAAGTTTGGGTCTCTACAGGCTCATCAGTCTCATCTAACATCCCTCTCTGATGTACAAATCATTAACCTGTTTAGAGAGGATATGTATAGCCCCTCTAGCTCTCCTGTCCTGTTCAGAGAGAATTTGTCTGGGTCCTCTAGCTTCCTGTACACTGTCTGTTTAGAGAGGATATGTACTACAAATCTAGCTCTTTTGTTCACTGTTATTTGAACCTAAAACCCTTCTAAAGAATGAAACATATATATTTAAAAGTAATAGGGGCAATACCCATTGACTTAAAATACACCAAGTATTTATGGATAATTCTTGAATCTGCGATAAAGTACAGAATAATATCATGAACCAAAGGAACTACAGTGTAATAATAGTTCTTAGAATGAACATTGGCATCTTCTGAATGACAGTTGCAAATTAAATGTTTAGTATATATGTATTTCATTTAAATATACTTTTAGCCATTTACAAATGAAACTTCTGTCTCTTCATTTGAGAGAACTCCTAGTTTCAACATAAGACAAATATAATATTTGAAAGCATACATCTACATGGAAGAGAATACATAAGTATCTCATTCTAGATATAAAGATCAGTAAAACACAAACACTCATAGATGGATGTCAGTGTGCAGTGTTCTTTGTGAATTGTTTTAGGCATTGCATCTCTCTCTCTCTCTCTCTCTCTCTCTCTCTCTCTCTCTCTGTGTGTGTGTGTGTGTGTGTGTGTGTGTGTTTATTCAAGACAACTGAAATCATGATATCAATGGTTAATAGCACAGTTCTTCCCTGGTTAACATGATGCATAGAAGACTCTGGAAACATCTGTTTCTTGGCTTTGCACTAATCATCTTTTTCCTTTAGAGTTGGTAACAAATGACTTTCCCTGAAAAGAAAGTAACTAACAGATTCAAATTCACTGATATTTTTCATGGTGTGCAGCCCAGAAATTTGTTGTTATAGCTAACAAATTTCTTTAACAGTTAACAAGTGGAAATTATATGGAAAAGCATTACTTGTGACTATTTCAAATGCCAGGGTACTGAAATAAAGTATTGTGGAAGATAAACTATGAAGAAATGTATCAGTTCATTTTTGGAAATATTATACAAACTTAAAGCTTAATATATGTTACATTTTATTTCATTATTTTGTGAAATAACTATGTAATGATGTTATTTTCTTCAATCTAAAATTTACCCAAGATGCTTCTTTTTTAAAGTATCATATTTTTCATACATTATCAATTATTATATAATGAGGCAAAAAAGATTAGAAACATTAATCCATAAGTGATTTATGGATTTGGAGACATACTTTTTAGAATTTTCTTTATGTAATGTGTATGTGTTTGCCTGCAAGTATATTTGTTTACCACATGTGTTCCTGGTGCTTGCAGACACCAGAAGAGTGTTCTAGACACTTTTATATATTCAAGTTGTAGAGAGTTGTGAGACACCGTCTGGGTGCTGGGACCTGAACTTGTGGCCTTTGCAAGAGCAATAGGCTCTCTTAGTGGCTAAGCAATCTCTTTAGCCCCTTTGGAGACATTTTTGTTCAATTATAATTCTTATCAGATTGTGAATCAGGATTTTGAGTTTTGACAATTTATAAAATTAACTATTTCAGCATCTCAAGCTACAGATTATGGGAAGCACAGATTATGCCATATTTGTTAACCTATTCAGTTGTGTTACATGAGCATTATACTTAAACACTTATTTGCCATGATGTATGAATGAGACAATTATAAAAATCATGAGCCTGCGGTCTGCCAGAAATAGCCAGATTTGTAAGAAAAGATGGAGGCTAGAATGAAGACCTTTATGGTTTGGTGAGCAAACAAAAAAATCTAAAACAAATGCTGAACAAGGATGTTCAATGCCTTTCTGTGTCACATTGTTTCTCTAAACTTTAGTAGTTTTGCTCTTTATCTGACATGCTTTTACATTCTGTAATTCAGCCTTAAAATAAGACAATCTAAATTAGAATAAATTTCTCTAGACTCATGGTCATTAATAATTTTAGGATTACTTTGAGTCTATACAGCAGGATTCTTTAGACAATCAGGGTTAATAGGATGTATGCATATATACTATTGAAAGGGAATTGGTTAGCTTAAGGACACAGGCTGTATGATTCTACAATGCTTATCTAAACAGTGGAGAGGAAGAGAGCCAAGCTGTTGCCTACTGAGGCAGCGAGCAGTCTCAGTTTTACAATCCAATGCTGAAACCCTGGGCATTTCTTAGGAGGCAGCTGCTATAGAGTTCTGCTGAATGAGGAAAGAAACTAGAGTCTCATGTCATTAGGAGATGGTATCATACATGGATATGCTCTTCCAGAAATAAAAAGGTTTGTAGGACTTCATACTGCCTTCTAGTGGGGACATTCCATATAGGCCAACAACCTACAACTCCAACATAGAAGGCAATGTTCATATTTGACCTAAGCCTCATTTGCATCCCTATAAGTGCTATTCAAAAGTCAGTACTCTCTGGGAACACCACCATAGACACACATGTATGTTTTATCAGTCATACATCTCTTAATCCGGTCTAATTGACAACTAAGACCGTTCATTACAGTCTAATACTTGATGCTAGCTAGAATTGCCAATTCAAACATTGTCTTAGTTTATAAAGATTGTTCCAACAAAATACCATAAACTGAGTAGTTTTATGAGAAGTATGCTAAATAGGCAGCTAACATTAAGTCTTGGCAGATTCAATTTGTTAAGGGGCTCAATCTTCAGAGACATTTTTTCTCTCTCTCTGTCTCCCCTCTCTCTTGTCTCTCTCTGTCTCTCTGTCTCTGCTTCTGTCTCTCTGTCTCTGTCTCTCTCTGTAAAAGGGACCATGTGTAGAGTCTCCTATAAAGATGCTATTCCTAAAATGAAGGATCTTTCTTTACAAACAAATTACTTCTGAAAGTAATCCACCACAGAATACTACAGGCTGAGAGTTGGGGTTTGAATGTATTATTTGGAGGGATATGAACATTCAAAGCACAGAATATCTTCAGTTATGAAATTGGTAGAAATGTACCATTTCCTTAATGTGTTCGTTAGAGGGGAAGATATTTCTTGCAGACTGATTTTGTAACTGTAATATGTATATACCAGAATAGCTCTGGCTATTATAATATATGCATATTATATTCTGATCATAATACTTTAGAGAATGATGTAAAACTATAGTTTCTAAATTATTCCAGTTTCTACAAAAAACACATGAATTATTATAATCCAGTTTTTTTTTTATAAAGCAATGAAGATAATAAGGAACCTTTTACTTTCTTTATGTGAAACATGCATTAATGGCCATTTACCTTATATTGCCTTCCTTTATCTTAAGAATACTAAACCTAAGATACTTCAACACATGAACTATACAACACTCTGCTGAAGCAATCGTTTCTACACACAATATGGTTTAGTGTCTCAATTTGTTGCAGTGAAAGAAGGTGAAATTCAGATCTGTTGCCCTGAACCTGAAGGAAGTCCTTGGCTTAACCCATGCTAGCAATCTCTTGTGCATAATATTATTCTATGATACAGGATTGTAGTGAGATTTAGAGGCATACTATTAGAATTCCTTAAACATATCCAGATATGAGATTTTTATTCAATTACTTAATTTCCCTGAAGTACTAACTTCCAAATAAAATAATGCGTAGATGAGCTATGAAGATTTAATGAGTGCTTAGAAGGATGCTAGTCTGACATTTCCTGCTGTCTCAGAGTTTTATCTCTTGTCTCTGAATAATAATGGTGCTAACCAATCATAATTCTAAATAGAATTACTGCCTCATCCAAGTAAGTCTTTAGGAGTTTGCCAAAAAATATGTTCTGGAATTCCCAGTGCATCTTTCCGACTCTATAAGAACAATTCTAAGTGCTGTGCAAGTGTGTGATTAAAGTCAGGATTTCTTTTTAAGCAGATGTTGGTATGTTATATTATCCTTTGGTAGTTTCCTTCTCCGTTAATGCTAATTCCAAAAGGCCAGCAGGAGGTGACTGGAAATTCAGTGTATTTGTGACATGAGTTCATTATAGTTTAGAAGGTCAAAGACTGGTGCCTGCCATCTGCCTTTCTCTTAATAGCATAGGGTACTTCAATGAAAATAAGCCTTTCTTCCATAGACAGCACAAGGGAAATGAACTCACAATGAAGTGTTGTGAACTGCAGGACAATCCTTTCCCATTTGGGATAATCTTGATTAAGGGGCAAGCATGGACAGATTAGACTGTGTTAGCTGCTTGTTTTCTAGATGTAGAGTTTAATCATTTTTAAACTTCTGTTGGATCTTTATAGAGAAAACAACTTTTTGATTTTGTAACAAGAAAACATACTATAAATTAATCACTAAATTCTTTACAGCATAGTTGAGGTTAATACTTAGCTTGCAAGTTAAGGGTAATTGGATGTATCTGATTCCATCTGACAAGAGGAATCCTACATAAATATTCTAAATTTCTATGTGTGAACTGCTGTGAATAATAACTCAGAAAGGGAGCTTATATTTGATTTTCAATGATTCTCTCACAGTTTCAGAAATCATCTTGATATAGATATCATCCATTTGAGTTAATACATATTTTTCTCTTTAAAAATTTTAATCACCATTTTTGCATCTTTAGTTTCAGATAAGTGCTATTATTGTGAGAATTTTTCCATGATAGTTACAGAAAATAGCCATTCGAATTAAGTTTTGTTTTGTAATATCCTTTATATAATGGGGAGTAGATTAAGAATGAGTTGTTGATCAGTGGCATTTCATTAGTCTTTTCCTACACATTGACGTTATTTATGGAGACATTTCAGATTAGAAGCCTTACATGCAATTTTAAGCTTCAGATTTTAGTCTTGAACCAGGTAACAAAAGATGTTTCTAATTTTACCTTATCCCATTAGGTACAAGATGAAAATTTTAATCATATTACTTTTAGCGATAATGATTTTCAGAGTAAAATATTAGTTTTATTATTCAAACTACATTATGGCTAATAAGAAAACATTTCTCTTTTCAACTGCACAACAATTGTATAAAATAAAATACCAGGTGAAGTAAATGTTCCTTATGCATACAATTTATTCAATTTTTTAAAATAAATCTACTATTTTTTAGGTGGTTAGGAAAATATCTACCACTTAAAACATTTCTGATAGTTTTTATATGTACTTTCTAAAAAAAACCTATTATAATTTTATAAGCTATATAATTTTATCATCTCCATTTTTATAGATAAGGAATAAAATATCATAGGCCACATTATTTGATAAGCAGTTACAATGGGAATTAGTATGATTAAAATTTTGTTCCATACACTAAATAATTTGTATAGATTGACCACAGATAGCATATATACATGAAGCTGAGAAGATATAAGCAGGAATAAAGTTATAATAATAAATCCAAGCCTAATCAGTAACTCTACAGTCTAAACAATATGAAATACGGGGAACTGTTCATTTAGACAGTATGGGGTCATGTTGCTGAAGAAGAAAAATGAAAGGACAATGGATGTGCAGGTCCTCTACAAAGATGAAATTGAAGAACAAAAAAGCTTCTCTCAAAGAAGAGACAGACACCTAACTGTCATCAGTGCATAGGAGAATTATTGAAGAAAAGTAGCTAAAGATTTGTTTCCAATGTTTATTTCCTATAGCTGCAGTTATATATTACTAATGATCAGAAACACATGCCAAATGAATTTTTACTGAGGTATTTTTTTTTTTACAAAATTCATGCCACAGGAGCAAAAGAATTATCATGTGCTGCTTTTTATTTTTAATACATGGAAAAAATCTTCCTGCATGGTAGGATAATATATTTTGATATGGTGCATGAAGTCAATGTTTGCTGTTATTATTTTATGTAGAATTTTCCTTCCGCTATAACTCAGTGTTTTGCACTACATTGCAAACTAAATAAAAATTCTTGTTCCTTTATTTTCTGTTTCAGATTATTATATTTTATCTTTGGCTAAGTTATGGTTCTTAGAATTTATTTGAGTAGAATCACATCTCTCTCTCTCTCTCTCTCTCTCTCTCTCTCTCTCTCTCTCTCTCTCCCTCTCTCTCCCTCTCATCTGTTTTTAGTTCTCACTGACACCAAGTAATTGAAATACAAAATAATCATATATACTTGAAGCTTTCAACTTTAAGCTCCTATAATTGGCACCTATATTTGAAATTGGAAACTTAAGATGAAATCATACCTGAAGGATACAATGCCTAAACTTGTAATTTTATAAAAGGCATTCCTTCTGGTACATGTAAGTAATTAATAAATATATTTTCATTCATTTATTTCCTCATTCACCCGACATGAAATAATGGTCCTTGTCTGTACAGAAAAGAGTTTGCTTTTCAAAATTGTTATACACCTTAATCTATTCTGCATAATAAAAATACCAGGCTACATGAATTGACAGAAAACAGAAACTTGTTCTGAAATTTTGAAACCAAACATTATTGATTTTATTCTATCTAGTAGAGAAAGGGCATTATTAGCTAAACACTGATTAAACATCCAATCTCTTTATACTGTCACAGTAGGGATTAAACTTCCAGGTGAATTTGGATGAGGCAAGTGATAGTTTGATGTCAATGTAAAAATATTTTTAATCAGTAAGTGCTAGTATTCTTGGTTGCATAAAAGATAAATTTCTGATCCTGTGAAAATATATAATATAGGAGATGGATGTGCTGGCTAGTTTAATGCCAACTTGACACAAACTAGAGTCACAGGAAAGACAGGGCCTCAACTGAGAAAAAAGCCTTCATAAGATCTGGCTGTAAGGTGTTTTTAAATTAGCGATTGATGAAGGAGGGCCAAGCCCATAATTGGTGGTGACCTCCTTAGGCTGTTGGTCCTGGGTTCTATAAGAAATCAGGTTGAACAAGTTATGAGGAGAAAGTAAGTAAGTAAGCAGCAACCTTCCATGGCCTCTGCCTCAGCTTCTGCCTCCAGGTTTCTGCTGTACTCGATTTCCTGTCTTGACTTCCTTTGATGATAAACTGTGATGTGGAAGTGTCAGCAAAATTAGTCCTTTCTTCACCAACTTGTTTTTTGGTCATGGTGTTTCATTGCAGTAATAGAAACCCTAACTAATACAAGGGGAATTTACTCCTCAGAGAGAAAGGAAGAGGTTCCCCAAATATTTGATGATGGACTGAGGTTAAAAACAAGAGCATGCATTGACAGAATCTGGTATATCCTTTGGCAGACTTGAATGCAGAATGAATATGGCGGTCAACAAGGTAGAACATATGAGAAAATCATAGAAATTATTTAGAAGGAAAGATGATGCAGTGTTTCTTGACTGACACACACACACACACACACACACACACACACACACACACACACACACACAAAGAACGCCTGTAGGAAGAGGTGGGGAGTTGAATTGACCAGTTATGATGAGACGCCTGTAGTCCAGATGAGACACACCTGCAGCTGTCATGCATGGGTAGAGATAAAAAGGACACAAGAGCAGTGGCAACAAGGAAAGTAAGTTCTCATTTGGAGTGGAGAAAGTACAAGTTTACACACATCGTGAGGCTCAGTCTCATTTAAAGAACTTGTACTGGCATTGACTAAATAATTCCAAAATTCAAATGAAAATACAGACAACAATGCATAACAAATAAATAACAGCAATAATGAAAAACTCTGAAACAATTTCCCCATGAAATTGAAGACTAAAGTAATGAAAAGTATGCATGATTATCATCCTTAGTGGGACATATATCAGTTTGTTCACTGTCAAAGATGTTTACACAAAAAGCAACAGAGAGCCACGCACTTGGTTGTATACCAGACACAGCGTATACCTTGCATTAGTTAGTGTTTTGACCATAAAAAATTAAAAGAAGTGTGCTGTGGATATGGCTCTGTGTAAATAAAGTTCTGATTGGCCAGTGGCCAGGCAGGAAGTATAGGCGGGACAAGAGAGAAGAGAATTCTGGGAAGTAGAAGGTTGGAGAGAGACACCACCAGCTGCCGCCAGCCCTGTGGTATAATTCTATTATAAGTTGACCAGGAGTTTAACATTTGTTTTACATATGGAGAATGCATGCCATAAGATACTATTGCCTCCTTAAACCTTCGTAAGTCTAACATTTCAACTGGAGTCCAAATATTTTGTGTAGTCATTTGACCAGGCTGCTGTTGTATGGTTACCGGATAAATTAAGGGTGATTGTGTGAAAACAGGCTTTCTTTCTGTAACCTTATAATCCAATCCTGAAACAACTTCACTGTTAATTTCTTCTGTCTGAATCTGAATTTCTCTATAATTCATTTTATCAGGTTTAACAGGTTTTTCTAAAATTTTTATCCTGGCACTTAAATTGACTGTCTTTTTAAAGTGTAAAATATGGATAAGAAGAATAACAATGTACATAATTCGATCAACATTAATCTCATATAGTTGTTCCATTACCATACTGCCTAAAATTTCAAACAAAGCCCAATTTTCTTCCAATGTACACATAAAACCCATTTTTTTTTAATGTGGAAAAAAATCTCTTTTAAATAGTTTCCTTTAAAATATCTGATATAAATGACTTACCAATTCTGCGTAGAACAGTAGAAATCCGAGGGAATTTCCAAACAGCTACCTAGCATCCAAGGTGGGAATCCAGAGAGAGAGAGAGAGAGAGAGAAAGCAAGAAAGCGTAGCCACATTCTGGCTAAAAGCTTGAATCCAACCGCTTCAATGTTCCGGTCTGAGCCGAGTCGAGCCTGGGCTCTGGCTTCCTTAAGCTCCGACCGACCACGTGCGCTGGCGTTTCAGCCAAAAGCAGCCTATCTGCAGTTGCGTGTAGCTCCTGCAATTAGCGGTAGCTCCCGCAGGCCTGAGTTGTTTGTAGTACCGGCTTTTTAAGCAAGTAACTCCAGCTGCGGCTGTAACCGCTTGTGGCTAAGGTAGGTTAGGCCTGGGTTAGACCGGGGCTAAGCTGGAGCTAGGGAGCCAGGCCTGCCCAGGCGGGAAGCTGGACCCACTGCCAAGGCAAGTGGTTTTTTAATGAATTCTTGCCACGTTGGGCGCCAATTGTAGATGTATCCTGCTTGTTAAATAAGAAACACAGAGCCAGCTGCAGAGTTAAAAACCACGAGGTCAGAGCCAAAGCGGAAAACCTTACCCTTCACTGCTTCTGCGGTTCCTCCTCTCCGCAAGAGACCTACTTCTGTGTGTCCTGTCTATTTAAAGACTTTCTGTTCTCCTCCCTCATTGGTTGTAACCCAGCCACATGACCTCCTCGTCACTGCCTGTTTGTACAGACCTCCAGGTCTTCTATGGTTGGTATTGAGATTAAAGGCGTGTGTCTGCTATGCTGGCTGTGTCCTTGAACACACAGAGATCCGCCTAGCTCTGCCTCCCAAGTGCTGGGATTAAGGGCGTGCCCCACTACTGCTCGGCTTCTGCTCTGGCTTGCTCTGACCTCAAGGCAACTTTATTGACATACAAATAAAATCACATTTCAATACAAGTAAAATATCACTATATTTCCCCTTTTCTATTTTAATAAAAAGAAAAAAAAAGGAAAAAGTTATAACTAATATAAGAAAAACTATATACAAAAGTACAATAACTATATATACCATATATACAAACAATAAATACCTAAACAATGTCTAGTCCATTTGTAATTGACAAATTCAGAGAAAATAATTCCATTATCTATCCTATTTTGGTAAGTCCAGAATGTACCTGATTCACTTTTTATCCTAACTTATATAGCTAACGGAACTGTCTTATAACGTCTTTCAAATTTATACACTTACAGCTCTTAGTGAGTTTTTCTGAAATCCTTAACAAAGATAATTATAACTATAACTAACTGATCTTCAACTCCCTCAGAGACCCAAGAAGGAAATAATACTACCTAATAAAAAATAAAAACAAGAAGTGCATGCAAGCAGCTTCAAAAAAAAAAAAAAATGTGAGTTGACAGAAACAGCCAGCTGCCTGGACAGTCACCTGAGGTTTCTCCACAGTGTTGGGGCATCATCTTCAGCCTACAGGCTTAGTGTATCTGACAGACTCTTTTGTGAACTAAGATATATACAAGGTCAACAGTTTGACCTCACATTTGGTGAGAGCGGTCCATGTACCAGAAACACCTGAATTCCATTTGTGTCATGTCATGATTCAGGATTTTAAATTCTGGAAATTATTGATGTCTTTTCAATTCAGCTGTCCATTTTTCTTGGCTGTGTATATGTGGCTTCATCTTGGCATCCTGTTCTTCTCCACATCTCTCTATTAAACGCCAGTCTACTATTGAGAGAGGTGAGCTTAGTTATTCCTCAAGAATAACTGTTTCATCTGCTGTTCCATTGCATATAAGAAGCCATTGGCCCACTCCCTGTTCAGCTGCCTTCGAAGAAAAGGGCACGGTACCTTTTACAGATTGCAAAGGTCACTCACTTCAGGGATGGTGCCATATTGTCCTGGCTTCAGAAGATGCCTTTTGTTAAAGCCACAACCACACTTGTTTTGGCAAGAATTGGTAGTCCTTGGTTTCATGTCCTGTCTGTCCTGTTTGTCAGCAGTTGATTCAAGGATACTTTGTTGTCCAGTGGCTGACTTTTGCAACAATGAAAGTTAGTTCCATATGCAGTTTCTTCAATGCCCATATTTTCTTGCTTGCATCCTTCTCCCGGTTCTCAGGTAATATTATATCCTTCTGAGGTCTTTGATGTGGTTGAAGACTAGATAGTTATAATTTCCTCAATTATGATAAAAGATAAGTAAGATAAAAAACCTTAGACTCACAAATATAAGATAGATCGGATATCTTCTTTAATATTATAACTGTAATTCTTGCTTGATAATTGTTTTGTTATATGTAATTGTACTATGTAAAAGTTAAAACCTTCCTTAAAAAAAAAGAAAAGGGGAAGTGCTGTGGATATGGCTCTGTGTAAATAAAGTTCTGATTGGCCAGTGGCCAGGCAGGAAGTATAGGCAGGACAAGAGAGAAGAGAATTCTGGGAAGTAGAAGGTTGGAGAGAGACACAGTCTACCGCCGCCATGAAAAGCAACATGTAAAGACACTGGTAAGCCACAAGCCATGTGGCAAAGTATAGACTAACAGAAATGGGTTAATTTAAGATAGAAAAGGTAGATAACAAGCAGCCTGCCACGGCCATACAGTTTGTAAGCAATATAAGTTTCTTATTGCTTTCTTGGTTGGGTCTGAGAGACTGTGGGACTGGCGGGTAAGAGAGATTTGTCCTGACTGGGCCAGGCAGGAAAACTCTAACTACAGAAGTGAAGACTTAAATTTGTCAATTTTGGCTCATGACTTAGGCAGTTACAGTCAGTATTCTCACCCCTAGCACCACTGAGAGTCAGAGCCAAGTGGTCTTAGTGCTCACAGGAGCAAAGCAGCAGACTTAATGGTAAACAGGAGGCAAATAGAGAGGCAGAGCAGAGCCAAGGACAAGAGAGAAATATAAAGGGACAAGATGTGGCTCTCCTGAGGACACCACTGCTGTAAATCACTCCATTCTCCTTAGCTCTGTTTTTCATCATTTTACCCCTTCCTAACAGTCTACTCAGAGTTTGAAATTATCAGTGGAATAATTCCAGAGCCTATCAGCTGGCAACCAAATTCCCAATGAAATTAATTTTCTTGTTTTAACTTTTATTTATTTATTTTTGCTTGAGAGTCACACGCAGCCCATGTGTTGAAGTCAAGAGGAAAAACTTGTGAGAGTCAGATCTCTCCTTCCCCTATGTGGCTTCTGAGGATCAACTCAGGTCATCAGTCCCAGAGACAAGCACCTTTCCCTACTGAATATTGGTTTATCTGTCTCAGCTGCTGACTCCACCTCCGCAGCTACCACAGTCTCACTGCTGAGGACTTGGCCTGGGGTAGCCCCACTGTTGTGGCCTCTGTTGCTCTCTCAGATGCCTCCATACAGGGAGGCAACAGTTGCTTTTTAACTAAGTCTGTATTCTTTTATTTTACCAATGAAGACTCAGGAGCCAGATGCTGGGTTGAAAACTTGCTAGCTCAGAGAGGCAGAAAAAGTAGCTAGGTGACCTCCATTGTCTGAGAGTTTTCTCCTGTCCAAAACAAAACTCCTCTAAACAGATGTCCCTCCCTTCTACTTCCCGTGCCTCTCTCTCTAACTTCCCACTTGCCCTTACTCTCTATGGTTACTACCAGTCCACTGGTTGCCTGCTCTGCCTCTTGACCTATGGTTGTTTTTATTTAAATAATGCAATATTGGAGTCCACAGTGAAATCAAATATCCTGCAACAACTGAGCCCTTTCACTAGCCCTCTGTCCTTAATTTTGTTACTATCAATGTCTTTTTTAGTTAACAAATAGAAGCTATATATATTTATCATGCACAATACATTGGTTTAGGATATGTAGACATTAACGTGCATTAGCCTTATATTTTTCACTTTTTTTTGGTAAAAAAAATCTACTCTCAGCAAGTATGAAGATGGTATCTGTTGTTATTTACTTTTTAATTTTTCATCATTAGGAATAATTCATTTTATTTTGCTTTGTTTTGTTAAACCAATAGTGTTTGGTTTTAACCTAGGTCTCTGGGCTATCTAGACTCTGTTTCTTAGTTACCCAGTGTCAGGTATGGGTTCCATCACATGGAGTGCATCTTAAGTCAAATCAGACATTGCTTCAGATGTTTACTCTCACAAAGTTTATGCTACTACTGTGCTAGCACATTTTTCAGGGAGAACAGATTATAGATAAATGGTTTTGTGGCTGGATCGGTGTTTACATTTCACTTCTGGTACCCTGCAGACGACCTTCTGGTGCAAACAACACGAGAACATGGAGATAAAGAGTCTATGCAGGCACAAGCTTAATCTTTCTTCCCATGTTCAGTGAACTATGTGGGTGTTGTCTTCCAGAGTGGGGCATAGTTGTCAGTTTGTGGTGAGCAATCTATTTTATTGGAAACAGCCTGGGTTGTTTGGAGGCTTCCATAACTCATTTGTTTGTAACCTAGTCCCTGTACTGAAATTTTGTTTGGTGACCGGAGCTGACTAGTTGAGACTGTCTCCCTCATTATTTGGAGACTTCTTTAGTATTGTCTTCATCTTTTTTAGGAAGTTTCCACTGCACTAGGTTCCCCTATCATGCCTCAAATGCCCTTCAATTCTAGCTGTCTCTCCCTGAATTCTCCCCCTCTACCCCATCTTTCCTACCCCTCTCCAAATGATCCCCCCATTCCTGACCCATACAATCTATTCTATTCCCCTACTCCCAGTGTTCTGCCCTAGTCCCTTCCTCTATACCTATCCTCTCTTGATTTATAGATTTTAACTTGGG
This sequence comes from Onychomys torridus, assembly GCF_903995425.1. Classification (NCBI taxonomy): domain Eukaryota; kingdom Metazoa; phylum Chordata; class Mammalia; order Rodentia; family Cricetidae; genus Onychomys; species Onychomys torridus. Next base: position 52,898,813 of record NC_050453.1, on the reverse strand, counting down.
TATAATGTACTCATTGGCTAATATCCACGTATAAGTGAATACATTCCATATTTATCTTCCTGAGTCTACTTTAGCTCATATGGGATGGTTTCTTTCTAGTTCCATCCATTTGCCTGCACATTTCATTATGTCATTTGCTTTAACAGCTGAGTAATACTCCATTGTGTAAATTTTCTTTATCCAAGTTTCTGTTGAGGGACATCTAGATTGTTTCTAATTCCTAACTATTATTAGAGTATCAATGAACATAGTTGAGCAAGTGTCCTTGTAGCAGGATGAAGGATCTTTTGGGTATATGCCCAAGAGTGGCATAGCTGGATCTTGAGGCAGATCTCTTCCCAACTTTCAGAGCAACTGTATTACTGAAAACTCATAGGGGCAATGGGTGAGTTTTCCCTTGCCCACATCTTTACCAGCATAAGCTTCACTTGTGTTTTCAATGTTAGCCATTCTGACAGGTGTAGATAGGCCCTCAAAGTAGTTTTGATTTGCATTTCCTTGATGGCTGAGGACATGGGACATTTTTTTAAGTATTTCATAGCCATTTGAATTTCCTTTGCTGAGAATTCATTGTTTAGATCGGTAACCCATTTTTAATTGGATTATTGTTTTATTTTTATTTCTAGTTTTTGAGTATATATATATATATACATATATACGTACACACACACACAAACACACACACACACACACACACACACACACACACACACACATATATATATATATATATATATATATATATATATGATATTAGCCTCCTACCTTGTGTGGAGTTGGTGAAAACCTCTTCCATCCTGTATGCTGCCACTTATTATGATGTTCTTTGCCTTACAGAAGCTTTTCAGTTTAATGAGGGACCATTTATTAATTGTTGATCTTAGTACCTGTGTTATTGGTTTTCTGTTCAGGAAATCTTCTCCTGTACCAATGAGTTTAAGGCTGTTTCTAAGTTTTTCTTCTATCAGGTTCAGTGTATCTCATTTTTTTTCTTTATTATTATGTGTTTTAAATTTTATACATCAGCCATGGGTTCCCCTGTCCTCCCTCCTCCTGCCCCCCCCCCCACCTTTCCCCAAGCCCCTCCCCTCCATTCCCATGTCCTCCAGGATCAAGGTACCCCTGGGTATTCATTTAAACCTGGTGGATTCAGTACAGGCAGGTCCTGTCCCCTCCTTCCAGACTGAGCAAAGTGACCCTGTGGAAGCCCAATGTTCCAAACAGCCATTCATGCACTAAGAACAGATTCTGGTCCCACAGCCTGGATGCCTCCCAAGCAGATCAAGCTATTCAATTGTCTCACTTATCCAGATGGCCTGATTCAGCTGGGGGCTCCACAGACTTTGGTTCATAATTCATGTGCTTCCATTCGTTTGGCTATTTGTCCCTGTGCTTTTTTGTGTATCTCATTTTATGTTAAGGTATTTGACCACTTTGGAGTTGAGGCTTGTGAGAAGTGATAGGTATAGATTTATAATGGCTGGTTTTATGTTCTTTTGACATAGGCTAGAGTTACCAGAGAGGACAGAGCCTTGATTGAGAAAATGCCTTCTTAAGATCCAGCTGTAAGGCATTTTCCTAACTAATGATAAATATGGAGGGCCCAGCCCATTGTGGGTGGGTCATCTCCAGGCTGGTGGTCCTGGGTTCTGTGAGAAAGCAGGCTGAGCAAGCCATGTAGAGCAAAACAGTAAGCAGCACTCCTCCATGGCCTCTGCATTAGATCCTGCCTCAGATTCTGCTTTGAGTTCCTGTCCCGACATTCCCCAGTGATGAAGTGTGACCTGAGAGTTGTAAGATGAAATAAACCCTTTCCTCCATGAGTTGCTTTTCGTTCTGCTGTTTCATCAGTATCTCAAACAAGTATTCAACACTAACCTAAACTAAGATAGGCTCTATTTGCATCCCTCCATATGTATAAAACCAGTTTAACCAGCACCATATGTTGAAGATGTCTTTTTTAAAGAGTGTGTATTTCTGGCTTCTTCATCAAAAATCAGATGTCCATCAGTATCTGGATTTATATCTGCATCTGGAAGTTTGCATTTCTTAATTTTGTTGCTTAACTAAGAGCTTATGTAGCAGATTATTATAAATATCAGTTGAATTAAAATTTGAGTTAAAATAATTAAGATTTGAAATAACTGCAAGAAAAATAATCATGTAAACAAGAGGAAAAATAACATGTAGAATAAAAAAAGAGTAAAAAGAATAAAACTATGTCAAACATTTTAGAACAAAACCCACTTATAAAGGCCTCTTTATACTTTCATGTTGACTAAATCAGGAGAGGTTACATTTACATTTGATTACCAGCTTTCCATGAAAAATGATATTCATTATTTTATAAATATAATGATTGAATATGGAAAAGGAATATAAGTGAAAAATTTTAAAAAATGTGTCATTGGATCAGTATGATTAAAAGATTATGCCCTAAATATAAAATAATGCAATAAGTAAATCTAAGTTAAAAAATCAGGGCAGAAAATTCAAATAGATAAGATTATATTGCCCTACATAGATATCCTTATATTATATTGTTAATGCAATATCTCTATCTATATCTAGTGTTTGTGTGTATATGTGTGTGTGAATAGAAAACTTCATAGTCTGATATGTGATTTTAATTTTCTTATTTACATGTGTATTTGCAAGTCATAATAAATCATTTTAACATCTTGCATCCAAAGCTACACAGAGAAACCCTGTCTCCAAAAACCAGAAAAAACAAAAAATTGACTTTTGACTATGTGCAGAACACCAGCAATAGTTTTATGTGTATAGAGAATGTAATAACAACAATTGTCACTTAGAATATTTCTGAAATTGAACCAATTATGTGTAATCTTAGAAGCACAATTTTGACTAACAGAAGAGAAAACAATACTTCACAGCTATATATCAAAACTCTGAATTGAGTAATGCTAAAATGAAAAGAAAAACAACAACAAAAATCCCTCTATTTTGCTTTTGGTATTGGGAAATTCAACTGAACACACATAAAAAAGTTTTATTTTTCATATAGAATTTATGTTGCTTGTTTGAGAATCCATAAACTTACATGCTTGCATGCCATTCTATATGAGAAAGAGAAAGTGGACGAGACCAGAGTTTTGAGAATTTAGTTAATTAAACTGGTGAGGTGCTTGGTGTGGACTCTTTACTTACATGCCTTGTCTTAGAGTTTTCATTGCTGTGAAGAGACACCTTAGCCATGGAAACTCTTACAAATAATTTAATTAAGGTAGTTCAATTAGAGTTTCAGAGGTTCATTTCATTATCATCATGGTAGGAAGTGTGGAATATTCCTTTTCACTGTATGAATGTATGCCACTGTGATTGATTTAATAAAAGAAAGTGACTGGCCAATAGCTGGACAGGATAAGGTTATGAAGGAGAACCAAACTAAAGACACTGGGAAGAGGAAGGGAGGAGTCAGAGGAGTCACCAGCTCCACACTGAGAGAAAACAGGAAGTGTAAGAGGAAAGAGGGGTAATGTCACATGGCAGAATATAGATTAACATAAATGGGTTAATTTAAGTTGTAGGAGTTAGCTAGTAACAAGCCTCAGCTATTGGCTGAGCATTTATAATTAATAAAAGTTTCCTTGTTATTATGGAGAAACTGCTGAGACACAGAAAAATTCTTCCTACAGGGGAACATGGCAGTGTGCAGGAAGATGTGGTTCTGGCTACATTGTGGCTTTCAGGGAACAGGAAGCTGACTGAAAATAACCTGAGGGAAGCTTGAGAAAAGAGATCTCAAAACCTGTCCCCAGAGTGACACACTTCCTCTAACAAGGCTACATCTCCTAATAGTGTCACTCCATTTTGGGATTATTTTCTTTCAAACATCACATGCTCTTTTCAGCTCAAATCATGTTTGTAAATGGCCTTTTATTTTACAGGCCCCCAAAGAATATTTTAGAAGTGATTTGAAATTGTGTATGCTAATAATAACACCATGTTTATCTGAAGAATGTATATCCAAATAATAAGTCTTATTTATTTGAAACACTTAGACATGCATACAGACACAGATTTTTATTTAAAAAAATAAACTGTCTGATAATATGCACCCATACGTTATATTGATGCTTCTCAGCTTTTCACACAAAACTTCAGTTTATGATGAGAGAAAGGGTGGTTTGAAGAGTAATTGATGGCAGGAAAAAGCAAAGGATAGAACATAATCTCACTTGCAGGATAGTTATCTTTTGACTTTACTTTTAAAGTGCAATATAAAGAAATTCCCCATCTTATTTTATGGATAAGTGTAGGCTGTCAATTTCCCTTGTACAGAAATTATTTTTATTCTTCCTACTCTCTGACTTTCCTTATAATTTAAGAACCAAGACAACATTTAAGTTTATCTTATTCTGGTAGCTAATACTCCTAGGTAATGAACCTGAAGAAGAAATCATTATAAGAATTACCACAAAGAAGAGATGAAAATATTAATGTGGAATTGCTAAATAATCACTACATAATCTCTTTGTTAATCATAGAAGCAACAGCAAGAATAAATTTTCTAATGTGTAGAACCATAAAACCTGTTTGTATTTTTCTGTTAAGTGTCTTCTTTTAAGTTATATTTGTTATAACTTATTAAATTGCTGTAATGTTATGGCATTCTCATAAATACTATACACTAAGCAGTGGTTTCTTATAGAATATTGAATATAGTAAGATAAGGTATTATTTCTAATATAGCTAAATATTACCCCATATTTTATATAGGATTTTTGTGTATTATCTATCAAAAAGTTCTTGGGCCTATGCTGATGTATTAATTCTAATTTCAATTGTGTTAGTAATTATTATTTGTATGGGCTCCCATATCCTTGAAATACACATTTCTTCAAGGATTTTGAATATAAAACTAATGGATACAAAAGAGATAATTTAAAAAAGTGTAAATTTATGGAACTGAAGCAATTGTACTTACAGTGTAACAAGGGTTTGGAAAATGTCATTCCTGAGGTATGACATGATGATATCATGATCCTTGGGGGCTCAAACTCATTTGGAAAGATATTGTATGTCAAAAAAACCTCCAGATTATAAATGTTATAGAATTTTAGAATTAAAAGCAGATTTTAAGGTATAAATCTACTAAAATTCTTATTAAGATAGCAGAAAAACCTTCATTTCTATTATAGACTACTTTAGTTTGGGTTTCTATTGCTGTGAAGAGACACCATGACCACAGCAATGCATATAAAGGAAAACATTTAATTATCCTGGCTCTCTAACAGTTTCATCCCTACATTTGTAGTCTGAGGGCCCTGTAGCCTTTCTTTCGCATTCTCTACCAGACTGGCAACATTATGTTCTTAGAGATAAGCAAAATTCTTCAAGGTGCAAAGTTCTAAACACTCTAGTCATTTTCAGCTTACCATGTGCAGGTAATCATCTCTGCTAGCTAACTGAGTTTATTGGATCCCATTACAAGACAACATGTCTGTTCATACTATGTTCTTAGAAGAATGGAAGACTTTTCATTTTAAAGGAAAGATCAGAATCATTTAGCATTAAATGTGGAACCCCTAGGTGTTTAAAGAAAGATTAAGGTTATTTACAAAGTGAAGGAGGACACTTGTACTTACCATGTACAAAAATGATCTCAGTTCATAGAACTAGCCAGTTAATCTTGTCAAAACAGTGATGAAAATCTTAGCAATTAGGATATCCAGCATATTCTGAACATATCAGAATGGATAAAATGGTAACATACATGTACACAAATGGGTATTTTGGGATAAAAGTCTGATAGGGACTGACATTAAAGTTATGTATGTAAAGATGTGACTATACTATTGCAAAGCACCATACACCAGCATACCATTAGCAAATGTGACAGGATGTAATGGCTGAACTTTACCAAGAAAGGAAATAGCTACTTATATTATCTCTTCACAGTCTCTTCACTTCTGCTCCACTGGAAATGATGGCAGTGTTTTAGGTGAATCACATTTTGCACTGGTCTCCTCATTGACAGATTTATTGTACATTCGGTGAGACCTCTGTAGCTGGAGTTTCCTGGCCCTGCTTGGCCCAAGGTCAGGACAAATCTCTCTCACCCACCAGTCCCATATCTGCTCAAACACAACCAAGTAAACACACAGAGACTTATATTATTTAAACTGTTTGGCTTAATGGCTCAAGCTTTTATCTATCTAGTTCTTACATCTTAAATTAACCCATTTTTATAAATCTATACCTTGCCACATGGCTCGTGCTTACTAGTATCTTACATGTTAATACTCGTGGAGGCTGGCAGCATCCCTTCTCTTAGCCTTCCACTTCCCAAAATTCTCCTCTCTCCTTGTACTGCCTATACTTCCTGCCTGGCTACTGGCCAATCAGTGTTTTATTTATTAACCAATCAGAGCAACACATTTAACATACAGACCTCTCTGAATAAACACATAATATGATATGAAAAAATACTAATATTTTCATAACCTTTAAGTATAGATTATTTCCTTTTGAAAACATAGCTAGTAAATGACATCTCCTTTATTATTTTCACAAATATTTATCCCTAGATTTTATGCTTCCTGCAGGATAATTTGAAGGATTTATCAAATAATAAACAAGTGCAGACAATAAAGGTCAGTTGGCTGCTTTTGTGTATTGAAACCATTATGAGAATGTGCTTTCTTAGCTGGACATGGCAGCTTATAGTCCCAGTACTCCCAAGATTGTGGCAAAAGGATCATCATCTTGAGGTTAGCATGAGCTACATAGTCAGTACCAGTCTAAAAATTATTTTGAATGTAGACTATACAAAATGAGTTTACAAAGTTTATATTAGTCTTGTGTCATATATGAACATACAAATATTTTATTATATTGTAATCTTTGAAGTAGTATCAATGCAAACATCTCCTTAGAAATAATGTACTTTTATACCTCAGAGTCTTTGTTTTGATGTTTTTGTAATTAATAGATAATATGATAAACTATAGGTTGAAGTGTGATACTAATTAGTCTTATCAATAAAAACCCAGAATCAGATATCCGGGTAGAGGCTGAAATATCATAGAAACAAAGTAGCAGCCACTAGAGACATTGTGTCTCTATGAATCCTCAGACAGAAAAGGGGGCTAAGATCCCGTCTCTACCTGCCTTATATTCCTGTTTCCACCTCCTTAGTGCTGGGATTAAAGCCGTGCACCACCACTACTGGGCTCTGTTTCTCTTTTAGACTGGTTCAATCTCATGTTGCTCAGGGTGGCCTTGAACTCCTGATCATTCTGCTTCCTCCTCCCAAATGCTGGGATTAAGGATGTGTGTCAGCACTGCCTGGCCTCTATGAATAACTAGTGGCTAGTTCTGCCCTCTGATCTCCAGGCAAGCTTTATTTGTCAGAACACAAACAAACACCTTACAACAATAGGTAAAGTATTAATCATTTACAATTGCATGACTTACGATCTTAGACAACGTACAAGAGAACAAATAATATTGAAAACACTGTCCTATTCCAGATAAAATACTCTGCAATGAAGAGTAGGTTGATGACTCAGTGGACATGGCTAACTATACAAGCATGAAGGCCTATGTTTAGACTACCACTCATGTAAAGAGCCAAGTGTAGTGATGAGTACTTGCAATCCTGGCACTTGTGGTGGTAGGGGTGGCAGATGGGGATCCCTAGGGCTGTACGTCTGTCATGTCTAGCTAATTATTGAGCTCCAGCATCAGTGAAAGAACCTGCCTTTGAAAGGTTTAAAGATATATAAGACATCCAATATTTCTCTCCTGGTATCTGTACACATGGGTAGATATACCTACACATATAAATGTACACACACACACACACACACACACACACTTGCACTAAGACACACTCACATGTGCAAACTCCTTTGAAATGAGAATAGAACACAAAATGAACTGAATATCTGCTGATTCCTTACTTGAAATGTTATAAAGTTCTTAGTGCACCAAAAGCCATCATTCTGGTCTAGATTGTTTGTAGCGTGTCTTCCACTATTTTTTTTTTATCCTATTCCGTTTGCTTTCTTTTTAAACCAAGCATGCTATTATTTATTTTGCTTAGTTTATGATATATTTTAACTCATTATTATCTTTTTAATTCTCATGGTTTGTAATGAATGTGAATAAATACTAATAGAATTGTCTAATTTTAAAGATTTTCATTAATAAATTATCACTTCATGTATTAGAGAATGCCTCACTGCCAGAATTTTTCATCCAAATATTATTCACTATTTTCCACTTAGGATTTTATATAGTATCTATTCACAATAAAAGAGTGATTCTTTTTCTGGATAAGGATCAAGAATCCTGTTATTTAAATTTTTTTTCACATAAATTGGTTGGTTATTATGTGGTTATATTGTTGCCATTCTTTCCCTTAAGGACTTCTTTTACCCTTTAGTTTTGGACCCATAAGCAAAAAAATGTTGGAGAGTGGATGAGAGACTACCTTCAATTTCCATACTGAAACTTAACATAGAGGAAATGAGCAGGTGGATTGGCTTCCACCAAATAGTAAACAATAGTCAAGTTTTAGCAATGGATGTAGAGGAGATCAGTTCAAAAACACTGATACATTTGTGAAGAAGAAGATACATTGCAAATTAGAAGGGAGAGACAAGCAGGGGAAAATGAACAGAGCTGAGGACTGAGAATATTTATTAAGCTTGCAGAGTAAGATACAGGGTGTTTATATATTAGAGCTGACTTGGAGACTAAATGATGACTACAGTTTATAGATCAGAAATATGACAATGATTATGTTCTGATAAATAAGCATTGTTTTAGAAAAGCATTTAGAAAATCCTGCTTCACAGATGAACCTGTCAGATATGCTAGGCCTGGAGGCTGAAGATGGATGCCCCAACGTTGCAGAGAAAACTTGGTTGGCTGTCCAGGCAGCCTGCTGTCTCTGTCATCACTCACAATTTTTTGGAAGTCACTTGTTTGCACTTCCTACTCACTCAGTATTATTTCCTTCTCATGTCTCTGAGGCAGTTGAAGAGTAGACAGTTATAGTTATAATTTTCCTTATTAGTTGAAGAATAGATAGTTGTAATTTTCCTTGTTAACAAACTGAGAAAAGAAACTCACTAAAGAGGTGTAAAGTGTATAAGTTTGAAAGACATCAAAAGATAGTTTTCAGTGGTAATGAAAATTAGGATAGAAAGTGAATTAGGGACATTTTTTACTCACCAAGATATGGTAAATAATGGAGTTTTTTGTTTGAATTTGTCAAGTGTTAATGGAGTAGACATTGTTAATATCATTATTGACTGTATATATTGTATATACTTACTTTATTTATTGTATATAGTTTTTCTTATTTTAGTTGTAACCTTTAGACAAAAAAAAAGGGGGGGGGGAATGTAGTAATATATTGTGTACTCTCATAAACTTGCTTGGGGATCAGAGGATAGAGCCAGCTATTACATTAAACACAGAGGACAGACAGTAATGGCACACACCCTTAATCCTATCACTCCAGAGGCAGAGATCCATCTGGATCTCTGTGAGTTCAAGGCCACACTGGAAACAGAACCACATAGTGGTGGCATACACCTTTAATCCCAGTACTGGGAAGCACACATACCTTTAATCCCAGGAAGGGATGTCTAGACAGAGAAAGGCATATAAGACATAAGGAAATAGGAACTCACTCTCTTTCGAAGGAGGATTTTGTAGGGGGTAAGAATTAGTGGTTTGCTCTCTATCTCTCTGATCTTTCATCTTTTACCTCAATATCTGGCTCTGGGATTTTTATTAATAAGGCCATTTAGCAGTTCATGTTAAATTTCTTATAGTAATATTTTTATGTATTCTGTTGTTGGGATACTTTAAATGTTTTGTTGTGGGAAAAAAATGTGTGCACTATATTCCTAAGAAGTATAGGGTTATTCTGTCTTATTTGCTAAATTTAAGAGTGACACAAATTAAATAATGATTAAGATGCATAATTATTTAGATTGACATTATGTGACTTCCAGTGTACTAAAAAAAAAAAAAAAAGACCCTAAATACCTTATTAAGTGAGAAAAGAGCTTTCTACATTTTTGAACTCCTTATCAAGTCCAGCAAATTCTAAAATAAAATTGATGCTGTTTTTAAGGTCTCCTTTGTATTAAAATATGTAGGCTGTCATCTTTTTAAAAAATTAATACTTTAGGTTAACCTAGAAAGTGATGGGTTTGGTCACAGCGTCTTCATGTGTTTATGCCATTATAGGTGTTCTTATTCATTTTCCTCCGTCATGTCTCCTCAAACCCTCCTGTTCCTCCTGCTGATTCTAACCTTTCCTCCAGCTTGTTATCCCCTTACTTTCTTTTTTGTTTAGTTTAGTTTTTTGGAGTATCTCTAGAGAAAGAGAACCTGTATAATGAATATATATTTCAAAGGCAATTTATTAAAGTGGCCTGCGTGATATGGACTGGCTAGTCTAACAGTGGATGTCTGGATGCTGGGGAGGCTGAAAATCATGCAATTGCTCAATACACAAAGCTTGATACATCAGCAAATTGAATTAAGACCATGAGGATTCCCAGAGAGCTGCTGGTGGTCAGTTCACCTTGGAACGCCAAAGAAGTTTGGTTTGGAAAGCAGCAAAGACAGCAGCAGCAGTCGCATCAAGAGAGTTGGCATAGTTACATACAAGAAGCAAACTAATCAGAACAAACACAGCATTATTTTCCATTCTAACCTCTGGGTGTGAATCACTACAGAATAGGGATGCCCACTCCAGGGAAGGGCCTTACCCCTTAATCAGGACAGTCCTCACAGATCCACATAGAGGTGTGCTCCAGTAAAGCTGACAACTGTAACTGACAATCACAGAGAGTTAATTCAGTTTCCTTTATATATATATATCCCAACATTCCCCACCTCCTTAAGATCTTTTCCTCCCTTCTAATTATCTCTTTTATAGTTCATAACTTACACACACACACACACACACACACATAGGTGGTTTTAAATCTAAATTCTATGAACATATGCAATGAAGAAGCTGATACTAAATGGTGAGAGGCTGATTGACTGTAGTTACTACTATTTATTGAAATAGGGAAAGGTAGTATAGGATTTATTCAATGTGGGGAGAGGGACAAAGATATCCAGTGATGCCTTCCCAAGTCAATGTTTAGGGTCCTGACATGAGGTTTAATTGGAGGACCAAAGATAGGTAATATAATCAATTATCATCAAAGTGTTGTACCAACCATCACTGATCTAGCATTGCCTGGGTTCTGGTCTCTCCAGACTCTAGTCTCTCCTGGCCCTGGTATCTGTTTTAAGATGGCCTGATAAGTTTTTAGAACTGAGTCACTCTCAACTGTCAAAAAAAATTTCAAGGTCACTTGTTATATATGAAAATTAATCCTGTTAAGTTTACATTTCCTTTTTATCCTTTTGCATAATAAACTTCTGTTTTATAAAAACATTCATCTATAATGATTTTTGTATTAAAATAAAAAGCAAATTAAAATAACATGTTTGAATGCAGCAAAGATATTGTATATATTAAATAATTATATCACTATTTTTGCATACATTTAATCAACTTATTAAATGTATTGTTCAATGTAACACTAAATTCATGAGTAAATACTTTGCATTTAGTAGAAAAATGTTATTGAATTTTTAGCCAGGCCTCATGGTTCAAGCTTTCTATTTTAGTTACTTGGGAAATGAGGGAGAAGGTTCAAAAGTTCAAAGTAGGCCTGGGCTACAGGATGAGTTCAATGACACCAGACAATTATTGAGATAGTGCCTCAAAAATATAGAATGCATAAAAGGCTGGGGCCTTAAATCAATTATTGAGTACTTGCTTAGCATTTGTGGTGCCCTGTATTCAATTCCCAGTAGCACAAAAATAAATAATTAACGTCTATATAAATAAAAGGAAAAAATGTTAGATGCCTGACATTCTAGTCAACAAGATAGAGACATAGCAGTAATCTAGAGAGAAAAATTCTTGACCTAAAGAATCCAAGAACCAATGAACACTTTCTGATAAACACAATTAAATCAAGTTCAAATGGAATTCTCTAAATTTCTGAAAAAATGTCTTTTACTGTGTCAACCCTTTATAATATATTGTTAGCACATGACCGAGTCATATATGAGTCTTCTTGTTCAAAACAATATATTCATGTATTTTCTAGCAAAGGAAAGTAGGTAGCAAATTGAATTAAGTGAAACACAATGTTTTTCTTTCTTTTTTTTTTTTCCGCCCAATTATAGTCCTTAAAGATCTGAAGGAGAAACATCTGCAGTACCAGCTTCAGAGCTGCTTGCCTACTGTGCACAGCAGGAGACTTTCCACTTAATCATCCTCCTGCATGATCTGCTCACCAGTATGAAATACCAGGGATGTAGTCTGAAGGGGAAGACTCCCATGCTGCCTCTATGTAGAAAGCAATGAAATCACCTCAGGGAGTAGGGGAACTGACACTTTAACAAAAAGAAGAGACTTTCTTAAGGGTTGCTTTGGTATCTCAAAGCTTTATATTAGTGCCATTTTGAAAATCACAGAATAAAGTCTGCTGTACAAGAAGGTAATAATAGCCTATGTATAGTAAAAAGCCCAGTGAGCTTACTGTGCCCTAACAAGGTGTTAACTTGCATCAAAACATGTGTAATAAGCCTTCTGTTTAATTTTTGTACACATCACAGAAAGCCAAGTGAATGATTCAAGCTAGAAGCTGATGCAGAGGACCAAGAAGCTCTATTGCAAACAAAATATAATCCCGTTGTTAAAAGTCAGATTTCATCCTTACTCTTAAATATTAGTAATGAATATATTAATTCTCCTTTTCCCACTTCTATTCTTTCTTTCTTTCTTTCTTTTCAATTCCAGTTAGAGGGAATCTCTACATGCTCTTAAAAACCAGTAAATTTATTTTGGCCTCCTCCTAGGCTAAATCATCAACATTTATATTAATTCTCTCCATCCAATTCAACAAAATAGTAAAAGATTTCATGGATTATAATTTGTAGGTTTTGAGTTCAAATTGAATATATCATTTCTATAAATTATCATAAGCTGAATTTAAACTAATACACTAAAGTATATCATTTTTCCCCAATTTTCCAAGGAGTAATCAATGTCATACATTATCATATAGTCTACTAATGAGAACTTGCTTGAAATATGTTTTAATTTGAGAGGCTAATTTATCAACAAGTAGCAGTTGTTTCTAGTTGTGTGCCGTTATATACACCTATAAACCTGATTATTTTCAATGACAGTTTAAAAAAATGAGCAGAACATGTATGAAATCTGGAACTCTGTGAAAAAACAAAACATATATTGTAAGCATAAAGGAAGGAGAAGAATTTCATACAAAGTGTAGAGAAAACATCTTTAATAAAATTATGGGAAAAGCATCTCTGTCTAAGGAAAGAGAAGCCCCTCTAGATAAGAAGTCTATAGAACATCAAATAGACAAGACAAGAATAGAAATGCTTCAGAGAATATTATAGAGAAAACAGTACATGAAGAGAAAAAGGAAAATGTCTTGAAAGCTGCAAAAGAGTAAAAACAAATAACATACAAAGCCTCCCCTACTGAAAAACTGGGTCATTTCAATACAAGCCCATACATGATGAGCGGCTTAAGCTGGGGCTTTTCAAACTCAGAAAGACCAAAACCGCCAGCAATCTACTATACCCAGTTAAAGTACCGGGCATACATGATGGCGACAGAAAAAGCACACTAAAGATGTTCATGATGTGGAATCCAGCCCTATCGAGGATCCTGGAAGGGATATTCCAATCTGAAGAGAAAGGAAAACATACTCAAAGGGCTACAGGAAGAAAATATAAATGTTACCAGGACACTCATTAAACAAAAGAAAAACAAGAAATTCCCAAATACTGCAAAATCAACAAAATGACAGGGAGCAAAACCTGCTTTTACTCATAATTCTGTGGCAAAAGATAAGCACTAGCAGATAAAATTAGAAAACAGAACCCCTTTTTTTACCTGCCTCCAAGAAACATACATTCCTGCCAAAGATAAACACTGTCTAGCATAAAAAGATGGGCAAAATGATTATAAGCAAATGGAACCAGAAGACAAACATTCCATACCATTCTATCATATAATAAAATAGGTTTAAAATGAATTTCTGTCATTAGAAATGAAGAGGGTTACATCATTTTGATCAATGAGCCAATCCATCGATCTGAAATTACAATTATGTGGATATAGATATAGATACACATTAGATTGCAGAAAGAAAATACCACTAAATTTAAAATAATTGATTAACCACAACACAGTGTAAGTGGATGACATCAATAAACCACTTGCACATTTAGACAGATAAATTGTAAGCAAAGGAAAATGAAGAAAGAAACACTGGGATTAAATAAGACCATGGGTCAAAGGGATGTGATAAATATCAATAGAAGGGGACCATGACTCCCACATATCAAACAACACACGTTTTTGTCAGCACCACATTAGAGCCATCTCTAAAATAGCCACCATTATTTTAATAAAGGAAAATGAAAAATATTCTCATTAAGAGCAGGTGCAAGACAAAGATTTCCATTTTCACCTCCTCTAACACTAAGATATGAAAAGGAAGTAGGAGGAATAAAAACAGGAGTGGAAGAAGTCAAATTATCCTTATTTACACTTTACATGATTCTTTACAAGGCAGACACCAAAGGCTCCGCCAGGACACCCCTATACCTGAAAAACACATCCTGCAAAATGGGAGGTTATACAATTAACACACCCAGACCAATAGCCTTCCTATATACCAAAGCCAAAGAGACTGAGAAAGAAATGAGAGAAACATTTCTATTCACAGTAGCCTCAGAAAATTACCTTGCAAGAAACACAACCAAAGAAGTGAGCCATCTTTAAAATGACAACTTTGAACACTGAATGAAGAATTTGAAGAGGACAACAGAAGATGGAGAGAACTCTAGATCACATAGACTTAATATTTCAAAATGGCTATTTCACCACAAGTAATTACAGATTCAACACAAACTCTATCAAAATTCCAACTCAGTTCTTCATAGACTTTAAAACAAAATCATAAAATTTATTTGGAGGCAGAAAAGACGCCCAATTGCTAAAACAATCCCAGACAATAAAAGTGCTACCAGTGCTACCACTATACTTGATTTCAAGTTATACTACTGTCTTAGTTAGGACTTATATTGCTGTAACAAAATGTCATGACCAAAAAGAAATTTGGCTTACACTTCAGCATTGCTGTTGACCACTATAGGAAGTCAGGACAGGAACTCAAATGGCAGGCAGGAACTGATACAGAGGTCATGGCGGAGAACTGCTTATTGGCTTGTTCTCATAGCTTGCTCAGTCCACCACCTTCTTATAGAACCCAAGACCAGCAATCCAGGGATGGCACTACACATCATGGGCTGAGGCCTCTCCCATTGATAACTAAATGAGAAAATTCCTTATAGCTGGATCTCATTGAGGCATTTCCTCAACTGAGCCTTCTTCCTCTGGTGACTCTAGCTTGTGTCAAGCTGACACACAAAACCAGCCAGTACAATGACAGAACCAAAGTAGAAGAAATATCTTGACCTTGGCACAACAAAAATAATGGACAATAGATTAGAATCAAGAACCCAGATAAGTCCACACACCTACAGCTACCTGACTTTTCAGAGGTACCAAAACATAATTGGAAAATGGTACACTTCAACAAATGATGTTGAAAAAACTGGATAGCCATATGTAGAAGAAAGAAACTGGATCATTCTGTTTCATATACATATAGAAATAAATATCTATTCAAGTTTAATTGGAGTTCCCACACACACGATATGCATATCCCAGAAACCTAAAAAGAAAGCATATTGTGTTCTGTCTCCAAACCCTCCAAATACAAGCTATTGTCATAGCCCTTGGTTGCTCACCAGAACTTGATCATAAGACACTATTGTTTGAAGACACCATGAATTTTAGTGACCTGACACAGAAAATCATGTATCTACAGAATAGGAAGCATCCTCCATGCTGGCTAGTTTTCGTAGTACTTGGAAGTGCTATGTAGCTTGTCGGGGAAGGGGTTAGTTATCAAGTCTTCTACAGCTGTGAATCCTGAGAACTGAAATAATGATTAATGTGACAAGACATGTTCATGAGTATAGTAGTGGTATTCACCTTACAGGATAAGTAATAGCAGTTTGTTTGAATTTAAGGCTTGTTTCATAGGAGGCAACACATGCCTGGTTGAAAATCTGGCCATATCTCTGTTATTGAGAAGGTCCACCTAATTTTATTATTCTGCTGAAGGGATACAGTATCAAATTACCTTTAAATTTCATATCTCTCTACCCTTTGATTAAGGCAGATCACAGAGATGTTTCTCAATCTCTGTGCTGCAGATGGCAGTTATTGCACAAATTCACAACTGGTCAAAGTGCAGAGAACCTGTGTCAGTGTAGTGCTTAACAATAACGAGACATATAGGTCACATCCCCTTCCCCCAAAGCCCTGGGATAATCATAAAACAAAGGGCCTAAAGATTTTAAGAGCCAAAGTTTGGGGAAGACAAAAGCCAAACCCTGTCTTCTGCACATGGCTGCCATACTCACAAACTCACAGCAGCTATCATTGCCTGCACAAGATCAACCCAGTCAGTATGCTAGCACAAAGCATGAAGGGGTTATGTACTCTCACCCCTAACTAAGGAGCTATGGATAGTAGATGGCTTCTGTTAGAGACTCCATTTGTCTCACTCAGGAGGTATTTCCTAGTGCATGACCTCATACACAGGAGTATATTGGCAGCACAAATTGGAGTCAGTGGGTCATTAAAAAGGAGCACATGAAATGGGGAGGGATTAGGAAAGTGAATGTGAGACTGAGAGAGGAGTTAAGGGGATGAACTGGAGTTGAATATGATCAAAATACACTGTATCACATTCTCAAAGAATCAATAAAATATACAAAATAAATAATAAATATTGCATTGTGTATATTTCTGTGCTAATGATAATGGGAAAACAGTGAGAAGAAAAGACCCACAGGAAAATTCACAAGAAAAAGTTAGAACCTAAAAAATTCAGCAATATCTAAGTATGGCAGGCAGTTTTCCTCTGTTTCGCCTAGTAATATCTTCCTACCACTGAGAGGTGCTCTCTCACTAGGAGCTACAATCATCACAAAACACTATAGCTCTAAGTTCTGCTGTGATGATTTTCTCAGTAGCATTAAATGTATGATATTTTGTTTAAAATTATCATATTCCACAACAAGGGAAACAATGAACTCCATAGACATTAAATAATATTTTCCTTTAGATAAGGTCATTATCCCACGATTTAGCTATATTTTCTAAGGTATAGCAATCTCTAATATGCTACTTTGCACAACAATTTGTATAGGTACCATTATTGAGATTTTGGCACTACCTTAGTTTACTGTCTCAAAACTACATGTTTCTTATATCCATTCTATTTTCTCCAAGGTGCTTAAAACACCTTTTTCCTAATATTTTTATTTATTTATGTGTAACAATAAAGGTGATAGTCCTTGAAGGTTTTGCTGGATTTCCCTGAATGGTGACTGCTTTGGACAACTATTGTTCTTACTTGGTTGAGTATTTTATATTAGAGGAAATATTGCTTTTCAGTCAAGCTCTGGGGTACCAGGTTTGACCACTAGCTTCACAGTTTGACTATAGTTTTCAACGGCTCTACAAACAAGAGATGAAATGTCTTTGTTATGTATCCTTCTTTATACCATTGAGATATGAGTTGTAGATCAAATGCACTAATTCATGTGAAATGCTTTAAATAGTAACTGACATATTGTAAATAGACATAAAAAGGAAGCTATGATAATTTCCTCTTCTGTACTACCTATATATTTTGAAAACATATGGAACAGATGATTTATAATTAACAAAAGCAGCAGGCATCTTAGACAATATAAGCAAAATGATGTTATCTTTTAAGTATAGGCCTTTTCAGAGAGATACAGTTGAAATTATGAAAATCAGACCCATATCTGAGCCTGTTTGGAAACTATCAGCTAGTTCTAAACTCCATAGAACTTTGAAATGAAATTGTAAAGTTTAATGCATTTTCCTCAGCAGTTTCTAGAGCTTGCCTTTGAATTTCTGCAGGGCCAATAGATATATCCAAGCATGCTTTTACAAAATGCTGCTTTTCAAAAAGTGGGCACAGCGTGTAATTACCTCAGCATGATATTTCTTTGGTAATTGCAGATAAGTTGATAAAAATATCTCAACTACTAGGCAAGCAGGATATTGATTGCAATTTGCTAGGTTATAAGAAAAAGTGATTTTTCTTTCGTTTTAATACAAGTACTTACTTGTTTGATTTTATGATAAGCACAGACCTTTTCAATCAGCAGCTCAAGTCTTTATAAAAAAAAAAAAAAAAAAAAAAACATGATTACAAATTCTTGAGATAGCCCCTGCATATTCTTGCATTTGTCTGTTCGTTATTTCCTGTTCAACAATTTCCACCCAAACAGCATTTCCTATAACAGGGTGTTTTATCAATAAATTTCTGGAATGCGAAGTCTTTGGAACTTCAGGGACTCATTCTTTTTGAAAGGAAAAAGAGGACTTGGCAAATCTCTCCTTTCAAAAACTCTTTACAATGTATATTCACAAATATATGTGTGTGCCACAAAGTTGTGGAGTGACTCATCTCTGCTTGGTTTTCAGCTTTTACTTTTGTTTTGTTGACAGTTGCCATAAGGAAACCTGATTAAACCTTTGTTTTGAATCAGAACCATGCCATTTGCAATTTTCACGGGGAGAGGTGCTGTTTGAAAACAGCGTTGAATTTTGCCTAATTACTAAGTGATCATTTCATTCCTCGGATTGATCCACAAGAAATACGTGTCCTTTTAGAATTCACTGGTATTTCTTTCAAATGTAACTACATGAAATCCATCTAGCTCTAATTATAGGTTAGTTTGCCTAGGCAGAAAGGCTCTTTCCTCTCTGATTATAGATCTTTGGACTCATCACAGGTATTATAATAAATATCCAAGTAAGGGAGTACAAGGGTGGGTTAGCTTATGAGAGGCTGTTATTTAAATGAGAAGAGCTTGGACAGTGATGGCATTGGTCTATCATACAATTCTTTGCTTTTAAAAAAATAAAATAAAATTGTGTGTGGAGGGGCAGAGATCAAACTCATGTCACAATTTTTGGTCTCTTGACTCACTACCAACTGAACCATCCTAACAGCTCTAATTCTTTGCTGTTGGACTTGCAAGGCTGGTCAGCTGTCGCTACTCATAGCTATTCATTCTCATTCTAAAGTCGAGTGGTGAGGACTCTTAGTTACGGCAGCATTAGGTTGCTGTAGGTAGCTCTCTTTATGTAAGCAAAAGCCGTGCCAAGGATAGAGGGAAAATTAATGCTAATTCACTGAGTCCGGGCAATGTATAATGTTTCACAAATATTTTATTCCATTCTGAAATCACTTCACATTCCCTGGAAATCTGCTGACATTTTCAAGTACTTCCTGGAGATGTAAACAGGGTGAGTATATAATGATGCTTAACAGTGGGAAGATGAAACCACGGCAGGCAGAAAAGGAAATTAATAATGCATAGGAATTATAATACTATTAAAATTCCTACCTAGACTCCAGACATTTCTACAGTTAGACTTCTTTTGAAAGATACTCTTCTAACTTTAAAACTCTAAGGATGGTCATTTTAAAGATCCTTAAAGAAGAACCATAGACCAGAAAAAAAAATATATACTAGATAAATGGTAGTAGGTACATTAATGTATGACAAGATTTAGCCTAGCAGCTGACACAATTTTTAAAATCTGAATTTTTGAACAAAGTCAGAGGATATGTCCATATAACATACAATAGAGGATTTAACAGAGAGAATGAGGGGATTAAAACACACAGGCCTCTCTCTCTCTGTCTCTGTCTCTGTCTCTCTGTCTCTCTCTGTCTCTCTCTGTCTCTCTCTCTCTCTCTCTCACACACACACACACACACACACACACACACACACACACGTTCACTATAATGATTAGTAGTAAAGATCCTGCTTCAGGGCTCAGACAAGTTCTAGGGCAATCATAGCCTATAGCCTATCTTTCATTTGTAGGATTCTTTAGTTGAAGCCTTTCACTCCAGTGTGCCATTCAAATTTAAAAAAAATTATAATTAATTTAATTTTACATATCAGCCACAGATTCCCCTGTCCTCCCTCCTTTCACCCCCAGCTTCGCTCCCCCCCAATCCACCCTCTATTCCTACCTCCTCCAAGGCCAGGTCTCCCCTGGGGAGTCAGCTCAGCCTGGTAGATTCAGTTGAGGCAGGTCCAGTCTCCTCCTCCCTACACCAAGGAGAGCAATGTGTTGCAGCATAGGCCCTAGGTTCCAAAAAGCCAGCCCATGCACCAAGGATAGGTCCTGGTTCCACTGCCTGGGGGCTTCCTAAACAGTTCAAGTTAATCAACTGTCTCACTTATCCAGAGGACCTGATCCAGTTCCATGGGGGCTCTTCAGCTATTGGTTCACAGTTCATGTGTTTCCACTAGTTTGGCTATTTGTCCTGTGCTTTTTCCAATCATGGTCTCAATATCTCTTGCTCATATAATCCCTCCTCTCTCTCATCTATTGGACTCCTGGAATTCCACCTGATGCTTGGCCGTGGAGCTCTGTATCTGCTTCCATCAGCTACTGGATGAGAGTTCTATCATGACATTTAAGGTGTTAGGCCATCTGATTACCAGAGCAGGTCAGCTCAGGCACTCTCTCCACTATTGCCAGTAGTCTATAACGGAGTTATCTTTGTGGATTTCTGAGGATCTCTCTAGCACTCTGCTATTCCCATGGGGAGTCTTCAATTATGGTATCTCTTTCCTTGTTCTCCCACTCTGTTCCTGATTCAGCTAGGACCTGCAGCTCCCCTAAGCTCTCTCCCCCCGCCACCCTTGCCCTCCATTACCCCCCACCCCCAGTTTGCTCATATAGATCTCATCCATTACTCTGTCATTGGGGAATCCTTGTGTCTTTCTCAGGGTCCTCTTTATTAGGTAGCCTCCTTGGAGTTGTAAGTTGCAGTCTGGTTATCCTTTGCTTTACATCTAGCCAAAAGAATTCTGTATAATAAAACAACCTGTGGAGGCATCATGATCCCTGACTTCAAGCTCTACTATAGAGCTATAGTAAGAAAAACAGCTTGGTACTGGCATAAAAACCAACATGTGGACCAATGGAACCAAACTGAAGACCCTGACATTAATCCACACACCTATGAACATATAATTTTTGACAAAGAAGCCAAAAATGTACAATGGAAAAAAGAAAGCATCATCAACAAATGGTGCTGGCATAACTGGATATCAACATGTAGAAGACTGCAAATAGATCCATGTCTGTCACCATGCATGAAACTTAAGTCCAAGTGGATCAAAAACCTCAACATAAACTCAGTTACTCTGAACCTGATAGAAGAGAAAGTAGGAAGTATTCTTGAATGCATTGGCAATGGAGATCACTTCCTAAATATAACACCAGGAGCACAGACACTGAGAGAAACAATTAAGAAAAGGGACCTCTTGAAACTGAGACGCTTTTGTAGGGCAAAGGACATGGTCAACAAGACAAAACAACAGCTTACAGAATGGGTGCCATTCAATTTTATGAAAGACTATTTCTACCCTATTACTTAAATGAGAAGAGTCATGGAACAGTGCAACAAGTTCCTGACCATTTCTGATAAGGTTCTAAATGGACACTTTTATGAGTAATATTGTTGGAGGTTGTGACAAGGAATGTCAAGCCATTTTTCTAGCTGTGTTCTTAGTTTCATTGGTGAAAAATGTGTAAAAGAAAATAGCAAACTAGCATTAAAAAAAGCTTTTTTTTTGTTTGTTTTTAAGGGATTACAAGAGCTTGGCCAAGTGTGTGGCTGTGGGTCTCTGAATCTGCTCCATCAGTCAGTGGATGGAGGTTCTATGGTAGTAATTAGGGTAGACACCAATCTGAGTGCAGGGGAAGGCTAGTTCAAGCACCCTCTCCACCATTACTAGGAGTCTTGGCTGGGGTCATCCTTGTGAGTTCCTGGGGATTTCCCTAGCACCAGGTTTCTCTCTAACCCCCTAGTGGCTTTCTCTGTCAAGATATCTTTTTACATTTCTCTCCTTCTCTGTCCCCTGTAGCATTAATCTTAAAGGTACTTGTTAGTAAAATCAAACCTGAGGCCAGTTATTGGGGTGAATGCTGGAAGATCAGAGAGACAGAACAAGCCACCACTACCTCACCTCGCCAGTTCCTCAGCTGGTCTTGTTTCCTCAGACTGGAAGCTTCTGAGTCCTCATCCACATGAACCTCAGCTGAACTGTGCTGCTCCAAAGCCTAAAATCTTAACCAGCCAAATGCTTCTACTTTCTGGTCATCACGCCTTATATATCTTTCTACTTTCTGCCATCACTCCCTGGGAATAAAGGCTGGATTTCTGGGATTAAAGGCATGTTTCACCATGCCTGGCTGTTTCTGATGCGGCCTTGAACTCAGAGATCCAGAGGTATTACTGTCTCTGGAATCCTAGGATTAAAGGCTTGTGCTACCACTGCCTATCCTAATGTTTAATATTGTGGCTGTCCTGCTCTCTGACCCCAGATAAGTTTATTTCAGGGAACACACAATATTTCAGGGAACATAATACACCACAGTCCCCCCATGCCCAACATGGTCATCCAGATCCCTCAAGTCCCCCCCACCCCCAGTTTACCCAGGAGGACTTAGCCATTTCCCCTTCCTGGAGTGATTTAAGTGTGACCCTTTTATGGTCCTCCTCTTTACCTAGCTTCTCTGGGGTTGTGGATTGTAGCCTGGTTATCCTTTGCTTTGTATTTAGTATCCATTTATGAGTGAGTACATACTATGTTTTTCTTTCTGGGTCTTGGTTACCTCACTCAGGATGAATTTTTTCTAGTTCCATTCATTCGCCAACAGATTTCAATGAGTTGAAGAGAGGGAGGATGGATTATCGAGCAAGTAGGGGGCAGGTCAAGATCATCATAAGGAAAACCAGAGACAGCTGACTGAAGCTAGTGGGAGCTCACAGACTCTGGACTGACAGCTGGGGAGCCTGCATGGGACCAAAGAAGGCCCTTTGAATGTGAGTGACTGTCATGTGGCTTGATCTGTTTGTGGGGCCCCTGGCAGAGAGACCAAGACTTATCCTGGGTACATGAACTGGCTTTTTAGAGGCCAATCCCTATGGTAGGATGTCTTGCTAGGCCTCAATCAAGCAGGGTGGGGCTTAGTCCTGAGCCAACTTGATAATGCCAGCCTGTGTTGACTACCCAAGGGAGGCCTCTTCTCCCATGAGGAGTGGATAGGTGGTAGGGTGGGAGGAGGTGGGGATAGAAGGAGAAGAGGAGGGAGGGGGTTGGTTTGTAAAATAAAAAGAATTTTTAAATAAAACAAAATGTAAAAAGAATTCCCTATATTATGTTTAGGTATGTTCCCTGTATTCCTGATCACCCCAAGACCTTTATCATGAAGGGGTGCTGGATTTTGTCAAATGCCTTTTCTGTATCTAGTGAGATGATCATGTGTTTTTTTTCTTTGAGTTTGTTTATATGGTGTATTACATTGACAGACTTTCGTATGTTGAACCAACCTTGCATCTCTGGGATGAAGCCTACTTGATCATGGTATATAATTGTTTTCATGCATTCTTGGAGTCTGTTTGCCAGTATTTTATTGAGTATTTTTGCATCAATGTTCATGAGGGAGATCGGTCTGTAGTTCTCTTTCTTTGTTGCATCTTTGTTTGGTTTAGGAATCAGGGTAATTATAGCCTCATAGAAGGAGGTAGGTAATATACCTTCTGCTTCTATTGTGTGGAACAATTTAAAGAGTATTGGTATTAAGTCTTCTTTGAAGATCTGGTAGAATTCTGCACTGAAACCATCTGGTCCTGGGCTTTTTTTGGTTGGGAGACTTTTAATGACTGATTCTATTTCCTTGGGGGTTATTGGACTATTTAAATGGTTTATTTGGGAGAACAAGGAATAACAGACCATGATAAATGATGACATAACAGCAGGAATAGGCAGAGTGCTGGAGAGGTCCCCAGAAATCCACAATGATACATCCTCTGGAGACTGCTGGCAATGGTTGAGAGAAAGCCTGATCTGACCTAGTGTGGTGATCAGATGGCCAAACACCCTAATGGTCATGCTGGAACTCTCAGCCAATAACTGATGGAAATGGATGCAGAGATCCTAGGCCAGGCCCCAGGTGGAGTTCCAGGAGTCCAATTGTCGAGAAAGAGGAGGGACTGTAAGAGTGTGAATTGTTGAGACCAAGATTGGAAAAGCACAGGGACAAATAACCAAACCAAATGGAAACACATGAATTATGAACCAAAGGCTGTGGAGCCCCCAGCTGGATCAGGCCCTCTGGATAAGTGAGACAATTGGATAGCTTGAACTGCTTGGGAGGCACCCAGGCAGTGGGACCCAGACCTGTCCTTAGTGCATGAGCTGGTTGTTTGGAACCTTGGTCTTACATAGGGACACTTTGCTCAGCCTGGAAGGAGGGGACTAGACCTGCCTGTACTGAATCCACCATGTTTAAATGAATCTCCAGGGGAGTCTTGGCCCTGGAGGAGATGGGAATAGAGGGGTGGGGCTGGGGGGAAGGTGAGGTCAGGTGCGGGAGGGGAGAGGACAGGGGAACCCATGGCTGATGTGTAAAATTAAAACACAAATATAATAAATTAAAAAAAAGAGAAAGAAAAATATAAAAAGAAAAATATAATACAAGCTGAGTAGCAGTACTAGAAGGCCTCCCAGTTGAAGAGCTAATGACTATTTTGAGGAAAGGTGGGGGAATCTTCCTGAGTTGAGAGATGTTATTTATGGGGTCTTACTAGGGTGGGTCAGCTTCATAATCTCCTCCTTAGGAGGAGGAATATTTAATTAAGTTTTGAGGTTGAATAAAAACAAAATCATGCCCCAAATGTGGCTGAAGTCAGAAGTTATGCTTGATGAAATCCATTTTTTTTTTAATTTGCCCTATTGATGGAACATCAGCAGATAAGATCACATAGCATCATTCAGAAGTGGAGGTTTTAGGGAACTTGTAAAGTACATGGTGGTTTTAGGGCTGGTTGTGATTTTGAAGCTAGTTGAGGACACGCAGGGTGAAAATGGTGCTTTGGATTGTGACTGGAGGGAGGAAACTAGTGATTTACCTCATGTCAGCATAAAACATGGAGAGAGTTTACTAAAAGGGTTTCCTGCTGCCTCTGATTTCTGACTCTTTCCCTAATTGTTCTTTATCAGTTTATTCCAAGCTTTGTTTCACAGCAGCCCATCATTAAGGTATAGGACTATAAGAAAGAATGGTCCAAGCACTTTCATCATGTCACTGCAAGTCTTTGGTCTTGCAAACAGTGTGGTAATGATACTGACAGCTGCCAGTTATGAACAACAGAAAGTCAGCGTCAACTCAGACCCCTTTATTCTTCATTTGTCCCATCACATCTCCTGGTCAAGTGTTTTGCTCTTTAGGAGACTAGGAGTCAGGCAATACACTGTGCCCTTTCCAGAACACTGGAAGCCACATTGAGTTTCTTTGAGTGATCTTTTAGATGTCTCTTAATATTAAAATATAGAAAAGCTCTCCATTCTATTATGGGTGTGATTAAGAATCAGCAGACCCAAAACTCAAAACTCTTCTGTGGATCACTAAATCATAAAACTATTCTTTGCTTTTTAAAAATTTTTCTTTTATTTTTAAGATTATAGTTTAATTATATCCTTTCTCCCTCCCGTTTCCTCCTCTCCAAGCCCTTCCATGTGCTGCTCCTGGCTCTCTTTAATATCCATGTCTTCATTTTTCATTAATTGTTATTATATGCATAAATGTATGTGTATACACATATGCAGCCCTAGATACACTGTACTCAGTCTTCTATGCTCAACATTTGGTATTGGGAAACCAATTAATGTGCTTTTCTCTGGAGAAGACTATTTCTCTCACTCTTTTTTTTTTTTTTTTTAATTTCTCTCACTCTTAGCATTAATTAGTTCCCTGTAGTTCTTTGTGAAGAATTGAGATCTCTTGGGCATTTTCCCTGTCATTTTCTCTATCAACTTTGTTTTTATTGAATGGGTAAATGTAAAGGAAAAAATGAGACTTTTTTCTTTTGCATTTCATAATTGATAATTCTATATGGAACTTAGAAACAGTGTTATTTTTTATATTAAAATGACCCCTATAGGTTCATATTTTCAAATGCTTGGTCCTTAGTTGGGGGACCTCTTTGGAAAGGTTTGGGAGGTGTGGTCTTGTTGGAGGTGGGTGTCACTGGGAATGGACCCTGAGGTTTCAAAAGCCCATACCATTCCCAGTTTGGGTCTCTTTCTACTGCCCCATCATGCTTATGGATCACATGTAAGCTCTCAGCTATTGCTCCAACACCATTCCCCCATGTATTTTTGTCTTGGTCGATGGTGTTTTGTCAGGGCAATGGAAAAGTATCAAGACAATTAGTTTTCTATTGTATTGGAGTGTTAGTCTACAGTGACATAAAAGAAATTCTTTAATAATGATATTACACTTGATAATGTAACTCATGGAAAATGTTTTGTGGGATAAGCTAATTATTTTTATTTTTCCAATAAATAGAATACCAATTGAGTTTTGTAAGCCTACTGATTAATTTTAATTTTGTTTATGCTAATGTAATTTGAATGTATATAAGAAGTGTCTCATTATCCAGTCTACAAAATGGGTAGTAAGGTGAGGATAGGAGTGTATTAATCAGGTGTCCTTCACCATGATAAATACCTGGGGCAACCATCTTCAAAAAAAATAAAAGTTTGATTTTGATTCTTAGTTTTTGAAGGTCCAGTCCGAGATCAATTGTCTCCTGTGTATTGGGCCTATAAGGAGGTAGTCTAACATGGAAGACACTCTTGATAGAGGAAAATCACTTACCTTGTATAAAGGACATTAAGTGCTGCTCACAGATAAGCACTAGAGTAACAAGAAATGTTAATCACTCCAAGTTGTCTCAATGGAGGTAATATACACCTGTTCTCTACCCAGAAGGCTGTAGATGTTGTAAATAACCTGGTGACTTTTGCTATTTATAGGGTCAGGCCTCAACTACATCCCTCACAAATATGTAACTCAGATTCTCCCTCCCTAAATCTTTGCATTTAGCTTTGTCTCTCAATATCAGTGGAGCCCATCCTTAGGGGAGATGTCATATGTACTTTACAGCCTGGTGTGACTTCTATGTTATCTTAGTCAGAGACCCCATCAGATCCTTGGCCCTTAAACTGTAGAACCCATCTTGACATATATACTTTGCAAAGAGGTTCGATTGTAGTCATGCCTTAAGCATTATTGTGTACATAGGATTGAGATAATTGTTACCAGGAAACTTTTTTTTCCCCAAAATTCTACTGTACTTAAATATATCTAAAATAAACTAGCATAATGTCAGACTCTAGAAGTTTGAATCAGCCTGGCTAAGTTGTGCTGAAATGAGTTTCATTCTTGCCTCTTACAGTTAATTTCTCTGTTGGTTGTAGTGTTTGTAGGGACCAACACAATCTTATACCCAAGAACCGAAGGAAAGCAAAGAAGTTTACTACAATCCACTTTGAGGACGTGCCCCAGTTACACAAGAACTTATTTTTGGACTCCAACTCTTAGGGGGTCCCCGAGACCCCATTGATACCACAATGAACCCCAAGTTTTAAAGTGGACTCCATGGGGGATATCCAAGATTTAAACAGTAGCAACAATTTTTTTTGTTACTAAAGAGATTTAAACATATTAAATTAAAAAATATTTAGTAATGCCATAGAAGATATCTCAATGCCTGGTATTCTATAGATTAATAAAACCAAGAACAGCAGTTTTATATTTCTGTTTTGTTGTAGTTTGAAACATATAAGATCTCACTAGCAGAACCAAAAAGAGCAAATTCAAGCACAGGTGGGTATATTCCCTCAGGGAAATAAAAAAAAAATCTTTGTATAATTCTGTTTAAAATTCTGTGATATAAAAGGATGTGCCACACCTATTGTGGTAAGTTTTTTTTATGGTTTTTCTTGTTTGTTTTTTGGAAATAGAGGGAGAACCTGAAGTGGGACAGGTAAGGGAAGTGGGGAAGACCAGACTGGAGCTAAGTGTGGGGAAAGAATAAAGCAAAGTATATTTCATAAAAGAAATTTATTAAATAAACACTTAAAAACAGAAAAAAAGTCCCCAAGAAATAACAGCATAGTTATTCTGATATGACTAGGTGAAGCACTTTAAATTATTTTCCACAAATCTGTGAGAAAAGTTATAATACTCATTTCACATTCCCAGAGCAATGATAAAATTAGTAGCAAAGCAAAATTAAAAAAAAAAAAAGAAAGTGTTCATGTTCCTTGAATAAATGCAGAAATCATTTTGAATGACTTAAAGTTTTAGATCAGGTTAATAAAACTGAAACCTGAAGGATGAGGTAGAACTTATGTCAGGGACAGTGGAGTCTGGGACAGGCAGAACATTCCCGATGGAGGAGACAGCCTATGCAAAAAGTGAGGTGGGCTAACATGGGTTGTATGAACAACAACAAAAACAAGCCATTTTATTGCTGTTACAGACAATGTAAGAGCAATGCTAATGTAATGCAAATGAGAACACGATAAACACCTGTAAATTTATGTTCTTGGTGTGTGCTTTCTGTTAATTACCATATTAATGTTTTAAATACTTATGGAAAACAGGAACTATCCATACTCATCTAGGAACTGAGGTCCAGAGAACACAACAGCTGAAAACAGTTCAAAAGATGATATAGGACAGCATTTGGATTTGAACCCAGATCGACTGGCTGCACATTATAAACATTGTATCAAGTATGTTCAATCAGCTGAGGAAATATGATGCAGGACTTATATGACAAATGAGGGATTTTTATCTCCTTGCCCTAAAGGAAATAACAATTCATTGAAGAGGTTTTAAAGA
Source organism: Onychomys torridus (assembly GCF_903995425.1). Classification (NCBI taxonomy): domain Eukaryota; kingdom Metazoa; phylum Chordata; class Mammalia; order Rodentia; family Cricetidae; genus Onychomys; species Onychomys torridus. The sequence continues at coordinate 52,869,793 of NC_050453.1, read as the reverse complement.
TCATGTCAAACTAATACTATTGTAAAATTGTTATTTGTTTATAGTATAGAGAAGCAATTGAAGATCAGAAGGTATTACTAGGATAAAAAGAGATGAATCTATAGCCATACGGTCACAGATGATATAATTTGATTTGAAAGTATTAATGAGATAATATTAATGTCTTTTTGAAATATATGGGAAGTAAACTTTAATGTGTCTAAAAGCAGGATCTTTTTATGTAAGGGAGGATTAAGAAGAATCATGAACCACTTAAAGGTACTGTCTTGTACAACTGAATTCACTATGCAGTTGGAGTGAATTGTGACTGTAATTAACATAGAAGTTAAACAAGAATACCAAAGGAGAAACAGCGAAAGGAGGGTGGTGCCTAGAAGACTTTGACATGAGTCACTCGCTCATATGGAAAATTGATTTAGCAGTTGAAAATCACACCAGAACTATATATCCAGAGGCTGTTTTCTAAGGGTGGCATGAAAGCATTAGGTATGGATCACTTCATCAAGAAAGAGAGCATATTGTTTAAAAATGGGACTATAGGATAAGTCCTTAACTGCTCCTGAGTTCAACAGAAGAGTCAAGTTCTCAGAAGAGTTAAATCCTTAAATATAAATACTAAGGAGAACAACCTTAGAATATAAAGAATAGAGAATAGTTAAGCAAATCAAGAGATTTAAATTTTTGAAAGAAAATTTTAAAAATTGTCCATAAGCAATAAATAAAGTTTTCCTGCTGCTACATTATTTCAGATTTATTTGCTAATATGTAAAATTTTGATTAAATAATTTGAAGTATGTGACTGATATTCAAGACCTAATGTGATGTCTTTAGCTAGACATTTTAAATTCATGTTGCCCATAAATATATAACATATAGCTGTGTACCCCCCCACAATGATACCTCATCAGCAACAGACCATGAACATATTGAGTTTATAATAGAGCTGAAGATTTCTTTCCTAGGGTTGGGGCAGCACAATGGATTATTCATGTGTTTGTGAGGATGCCAGTTCAAACAAACCTTCTGTACTGCCTATCACAGGCAATTACAGCACATGGTTATGTATAGCATATGATGTTTGAGAATAAATGACAGTTGCATTTGTTCTTACATTTCTATTTTTCATTATATTAAAGTGTGGTTCTTTAACTTAGCCTGTAAATAATGTATGGTTTATGCTAGCCATAGCCTAAGCAACTTATATAAAAATTTAGCTCTTGATTTGATCAAGAAGGTACACTGAGTGATTAAGATGCACCATTTAGATTCTATAAGCAAATTTATGAAGTTTGTATAATATAGAAATCACCTAACTGCATATTCCATTATTCAATGGTGGATGGCTGTATTTACAACTTAATACAAAGCTTAATTATTGTTATGTATTAAGTTGAATCACTGAGAACATAATCATAAATAATATTTCTGTAGGATTTCTAGTTAGACATGTTCAATGTATTTTTATGAAGCTTATTCTTCTGTCAGAACAATTTTGTAAATGAATAAATATAGTCAAAAAATCACAAGGTATATGGGGGGTTAGCTGGGAAAGAAATAAGAGTAGATTTTCATTTCAATATATTTTCATAATAGGAAAAAGAATCACATGATGAATCTGAACTAATTGAGCAGAGAAAGCTTCATTGTATCTGCCTGTGGAGGAAACATTACGGGTGAGCCAACAGCATGCATTGAAAGGAAGAAGCAGACTAGAGACAAATTTCCAGTCAATTTGATAAAATTGCTATGTTAGCTCAGGGATCCAAATACCTTTCCTTCATACTGTTTTTGAAATGTTGGAGTCAATTGCATTGCCCATTATGGGAAGTGAGAAGATTGTTCTTCGGAAAAAGGAATAGCTTAGAGAAAAGTTTAGATAATTATACTAAAAGGGTATTTGAGGAAAAGAATCACCCAAAATAATGTACATTAACGACGGGATTTATTATAACCATTGATAATTTGTTATGAAACAGTAAAGTGAGAGCTCAAATATCTGAACTCAAAAAGTCAGGCTTACTGCCCTCAAGTAGGCTACAGCCAGTAGAAGTGGATAAAGGAAAAACAGATTGCCCCCCCCCCCCCCGCAGATAAATACTACTGAATTTTAAGGAAATTAGAGTTTTAAAATATCTATCCTTATACAAGTCGGAGTGCAATTGTGTTGTGAAGTGAGCCTGTCACTGTTTAGCAGATGAAATAAATGATTCTGCCTGTGGTATCTGAACGACCTTTAGTGAAAAAAAAAAAAAAAAAAAAAAAAAACAACTAAGTTCCTAGGAAGGTACAGGCTACATTAACTAGAGCAAAAACCCAGACAGACAAACAAACAAACAAACCAACAAACAAAAACCAGTTCCCAGAGTTAATAGCCCAAGATGCTTCCAAGAAATATGAAATAAAAAACAAAACAAAGCAAAAAAAAAAAAAAAAAAAAACACAACCAAACTTCTGTCCCAGTAAGTATATCTTTTGGGGGAACTGACAACCTCTTTTGTCTCTGTGGGTACTTGTACAAACAAGTGCACACATATACAGAGTTACAGCTGAAAACAAACCAAGTACTCAAACAGACAAATAAATGAATACATTAAAAAATATCCCAGTCTCAAAGGACGAAGGTAAAGTCACTGTTAACAATAGGGCATATCTTCTAAAATATTCCCAAGGAAGAATTGTTTGAAGATAGCCTATCACAAATGTTTATGTAACGCAGCAAATATAGTATATTTGAAATTTTATCATGAATTATTGTATAATAAAATTTGGATATAAATCTGTTAGAGGGAACAGGACTTAAAGAAAATTTAAGAGCCAAAACATTGCTGACGTTGTTAAGATAAGGACAATTTAAGCTACTAAAATGGCATAAACTCTTCTCATGCATTGAAAGTAATTTAATTTAATTATTGACTCTCACATTCATAGCTGGAGTATCATCAATCACTATAGATAATATTTTTTTCTGAGTCACTAAAACTAATTATACACAGTAATCTCTGTTCGCTGAGACTAATCACAACACAACATTTAAAATCAATCTGTTATGTAGTTTCGTGAAGGTCTGCTGAATGGGGTGATGTTTTTATGAACCTGTAATTCCATGTTGATTATCTGAAACTTCATACGGCAATATTAAATTGCCATTCTTATTCTTTCTTCTAAATCGTAAAATACCAAAGATTTGTGTATATTTCTTTGGGAATAACTTTATCCTGAAAATATCTCATGAATATGCTCACTCATAGTTCAAGTAATTTTAAAGTAGGGTATTTATAAAGGAGAATAAATCAAATGCAATGTGAAAATAATCGCTACAGGCAGAAGAGCTCCAGTGTACTGTCTCTGTGCCCAGAGCTTCTCCTGCGGCCTAAGATGATCAGTTAATTTCAGGGTGTGTCTACAATCATAGCAAGCAACATTTATGTTGCCTTTCCTTGCTCCTTTCTCCCAAGTGTTAATCAAGTAATAACTGACAGTTCATGTTCATAGAAATTTAGTGATTAAAGGAGTTTGCAAACTGTGTAATTCATTAACAACATGGAAACATTGTTTAAGCAGCTGTTTTTTGCCATAAGTGGTATAAGCAGAGTCACTGATTCCTACAGCAAATCACACAAATAAAAGTCAAATGGGAACATTATTTTCATATCAAAGTCATTTTCTCCATTTAAGTGAAAAGTTTGATCCTCAGCTCAAAAAAAAAAAAAAAAGAGGGTTGGGGATTTAGCTCAGTGGTAGAGCGCTTGTCTAGCAAGCACAAGGCCCTGCGTTCAATCCTTAGCTCAAAAAAAAAGTTCAATAAATACCACTACACCTCACCTTCACACAGTCTTTCTATCTTTTCTTTATATAACATGCAGTCCTTTTTAAATATAAATTCACATTTTATTCCCTCAGGAATTTCAGTTATTTCATGTGTCCCCTCAGTCCCCGCCCTGCATCAGTAGCATGCTAGTGTGCGTGTATCAGGCTCAATAAATATCAAACCACCACGACCATAATCTAATATAGAATTTAATGTACGATGAATACGGTATGATATTTGATATACCCCTCCTTCAGGTCTAATAATGTACATATTAAAATGGAAGACTCTAATATCATGAATTGTGTTATGATGTTTATTCAGATTTATTTTGTCACTCAGCAGGTTAAAATGTATTTTAGGCATACTCGTGGATAAACATCTTTACAGAATGGTTATTAGTTAGAATGTGTATAGTTTGATTCCTTAAGTTAAAAATATTTTCACTCAATAATATTTCATGGATGATATTGATATTGTGTCCTTAATTGAACAGCAGTTTCTTTCCATTACTAGTGGTGCTTATTATTTTTAATTTTTAATGAATTTATTTTTGTGTGGAGTGTTGGCGATTACCAACACAGTGGATGTGTACAGGTCAGAAGACAACTTGTGGGATTCCATTCTCTCTTTTTCTTTGGCTATGGAATACAGGTCTTCAAAGGGAGCTTCCCCAGGCTTGGCACCAGAGTTTTGTTCGATATTTCATGGCTGTTGGGGGAAGCATTATCATATCCAGTGGTGTAACTTCATTCAAATTACATATATAAATATGTAAATTTATATATTTTATATATCCATATGTGTGTGCATGTGTATGTAACATAGAAATCTATATATGTAAAATTATGTATCATCTATGTATAAGCTAAATTAGTGTGTATCACTCACAATTTTTCAAAGATCTTTAATGTTTGTTCCTCTTCCCACCTTCTTCCTCTAACTTGCTTTCCTTCCAATTCACCAGTTGTATGCCCATTTTCCTCATTATTCCCTTCCCATTACCTATGTCCCCTCTCTAGACTTCCTTCCCTCATCCACAAAAGACCCTGTTTACTTTCCTTGTTACTATGGTTTAACCATGTTAAATTCTCACATGCAAAAACTCATAGTTAGGATCTACAATTATTAGAGAAAATACAGTTTTTATCCCTCTGGGTCTGGGTTACCTCATTCATTCTAATCTTTTCTAGTTCTGCCCATGTCAAGATTTCATTTTTACTTACAGATGACTAGAATTATGGTTTCATATGTATCACATTGTTTTTATCCATTCATCAGTGGAAAGACATTTTGGATGTTTCTATTTCCTAGCTACTGTGAGTAGAGTGGCAGTGAAAGTGGCTGAGCAAGGATTTGTTGGGTAGGAGATTGAGTCCTTTTGGCACATGTTAAGAGTGACATAGCTGGATCATATGAAAGATGTACTTTAGTTTTTTGAGAATCCTCTGTACTGATTTCCTTAGTGTGTGCACCAGATTGTGATCAGATGCACAAAGAATGAAGGTTCCCCTTTCTTCACATATTCACCAGCATTCATTGTCAGTTGTTTTATTAAGCATTATGATGGAGGTAAGATGAAACCCCAAACCAGTTTTAATTTGTATTTCTCTAATTGCTAAGGATGTTGCATGATTTTTAAAAAGTTATTTCTTTTATTTTCTGAGATTAAATTGTAATTACATAATTTCCCCTTCCCTTCCTTTTTGAAAACCTTCAAATCTATGGCATTTTATTTTTCATTAAAATCTATCTATCTATCTATCTATCTATGATATGTATATATATAAAGAACACATATATAAATGTGTGTATGTATATACCTAAGTGCATATGTAAATACATTAATTATTATATATAATATATAATGTTATATATAAATATTCCTAAATATATATCTATAATCTTCTCAGTCTGTATAATATTATTTCTGTGTATGTTTTGGGGGTTGATCATTTAAAAATATATTAGCCATTTTTATTTCTGTCTTTGCTAGCTTTGCATTAAAGGAGTAATACCCAGAATAAACATAGAATATGTAAAAAAAAAAGTTAGGAAAATAAATGATCCACGTTAAACTGGATACATTTATAAGAGTACTTATACATATATTGCAGCTGCCATTAAATCAATATTGTTATTTGTTGTATTTTGGGTTAAGAACATCTAAAAACAGTATTTCTATTTCTGAAGGTAAATCATCATTTTGTACCATTGTGGTTAAACATAAATACCAGAGAATTTAAGCAGGCGTTATCACCTGGTACGAGGTGTCCCACCACAGGTATGGGCTCCAAAAAGCCAGCTCATGCACCAGGGGTGGATCCTGATCCCACTGCCGGGCGGGCGGGGTGGGGGGTGTCTTAAGCAGATCAAGCTTCACAACTGTCTCCCCTATGCAGAGAGCCTCGCCAAGTCCTGTGGGGGCTCCACGGCTGTTGGTCTAAAGTTCATGAGTGCCCACTTGTTTGGCTTGGTTGTCTCTGTAGGATTCTGCTGACTCCCCATGGGAGGCCATACCTTCTTGTAGGTGAGAAGGGGGAAAGAGTTTCAGGGGAGGCTGGAGGAGCAGGAGGAGGGAAGAGGGGGATCTGTGATTGCTATGTAAAGTGAATAAAAAATGTCTTAATAATAAAAGAAAGTGTTATTGTTTTAATGTCGTATCTTGTTTCTGGCAAGGTTCTAATTTGACAAAGGTCTATGGATTTTCATATTTCCTTTGTTTGTTTGCTTGTTATAAAAATAACTGCCTCTTGCTTTAGGTTGCTTGAGTGCATCTAGTATGTAGGAAAGAAAATACGATTAAACATAAGAGAATAGCCAAACATTTTAATCATAATTACAAAGTGATGTAATTTATTTATCTACTCTGATATGTTCACAATGGCAATTCTACATATAATCTCAGAAATTGAAGACATAAAAGGTTGTATAGTTAACATAATTAAATATACAGGAAGATCATAAATCACTTTTAATAAAGACCTAGATAAAGGATATATGGTATAATTCCCTGATTATACCTCTAGCATTTCACAAACTGAGACATGATAGGTTCTTAAGCTTCAGGAAGCCAGATCCCTGCATGTGGGTTTATCTTTACTATCATAGACTTTTCTAAGTATTAGGCTTTGAGAAAATTGTTCAAACATTTTATCCCTGGCTTTTTCCGTGAAATTTTGGTGATATTATCAAAATCTATTTCACAGGACCTGGTCTCTTATCTGTGTTCATAAATTTTGAAGCTCACAGCTTTCTGCACAACTGTCTTAAAGAATGCTTGCTTCTTTAGCCCGAGCCCTTGACACAGATTTCCACTTAACATACAGTACAAAGTACAAAACACACTTATGGTACTGAATTTTCCCTTTCAGTTTTAATGCTACAGTAGTTTTTTCTCCTTTTTTTATTTTTTATATTTGTGTTTTAATTTTACACATCAGCCATGGGTTCCCCTGTCCTCCCCACTACCATTCCCATCTCCTCCAGGGCTCCAGGGCTCCTCCAGGACTCCCCTGGGGATTTCAATTCACCCTGGTGGATTCAGAACAGGAAGAAGTAGAGTGCTAAAGAGGTCCCCAGAAATCCACAATGATACATCCTCTGTAGACTGCAGGCAATGGTTGAGAGAAAGCCTGATCTGACCTAGTGTGGTGATCAGATGGCCAAACACCGTAATGGAACTCTCAGCCAATAACGGATGGAAGTGGATGCAGAGATCCTAGGCCAGACCCTAGGTGGAGCTCCAGGAGTCCAATTGTCGAGAAAGAGGAGGGACTGTAAGAGTGTGAATTGTTGAGACCAAGATTGGAAAAGCACAGGGACAAATAGCCAAACTAATGGAAACACATGAATTATGAACCAAAAGGCTGTGGAGCCCCCAGCTGGATCAGGCCCTCTGGATAAGTGAGACAATTGAATAGCTTGATCTGTTTGGGAGGCTGCAGTAGTTTTGAAAAGCATTTTTAAAGATGTTCTTATTTATGTGTTGTATGTATTTGTATATGTATACATCATATGTGTGTGGATGCCAGCTGAAGCCAGAAGGCACTGGACTCTCTGAACCTGGAATGACAGGAGGTTGTGAACTGGCTGATATGAATGGGTACTGGGAATTGAACTCAGGTCTTCTGGAATAGCTGCTAGTGCCCTTTACCCTGAGACATATCTGCATCTTCCTGTACAGCAGATTTAAATCCACTTTAAAATTTGACATATACTTCACATATATTTAGAAATGATACAAATGGAACTAAAAAGAAAAAAATCCAGCTTTCTTTGTGTAGGGTCAACTATAAGCATTTAAATTAGAGTAACAAAAAAAAATCTCCTAGTGACTCCTATCTAGCAGGTCTGCTCCAGGGTCCTAGAATCAGCATAGTTTGATTCTTATGAACTTTCAGGAGCTTTTCTTCTCAAATGGAAGCTGGAGTAGCAGCCTTCTGGAGAACTTAGTTTTGTAATGAAGATGCTCATGTTTGCCTCCCAGTATATAACAATGTATTTTGTAAAGTATAAAGTACAATGTTGGCTATGCACTTTTTCAGAAAATCATATTGTTCAGCAAGGGAATAAGTCCATAATTATTGACTAATAACGTTGATTAAAATGATAAGCAAAGAAGGCTAACAAACAGTCCTTGAGAAGACTTCCTGACCACTGGCAAGATGAGTTCTGTATTTCAGTAGATAACTGAGTAACAGAAGGTAAGTAGAAGAGACAATCAGTCTGAAACAAGTGCCAGAAGTCGACTGAAGTATAAAATATTGACCAGAGATGACAATGATAAGCCGAATTCTGTTTGATATCAACAAAGGGACACTATGGTGGCTTAGAGCATGTGAAAGAGGAAGATTAAAAAGAACTGGACAATATACTGATTCCTGATTCTAATCTTATCAAGAATAGCTCACTATCCACAGTTAGTTGGGTTTACCTTGAGAGTTTTTTAACTTTTCAGGTTAACATAAAACAAAACAACAAAAAACTATCCTTAATTTCCACCTATAAGTTTCTCTAGAAATCTTGCCATAAGATTTATTCCAATTTGGATGGCAGTCTTTGAAATCCATTTTAAATGATTTATTTTGTGTATGTGTATTTATAAAACAGATTTCATTTAATTCTGAGGCATAATTTGAAATAGTGTCATCCTATTAAGAAACAACTTTATAGTTATGAAATCATTTTTTCATATGTAAAAATATTAAGGCTTTTGTTTTTCTGTTAAGATAGAAATAAGAAGACAATTTATAAGGCTGGTATAACATTTTAAAATATCCCCAGAGCAGTTTTCTCACTGCCACACTGAACTCTCTCCACCTGCTAACAAGATCCATGCTGAACTTTCACCAGAAATGAGTTAATAGAGGTTACAGGCAAGCTTCGTTTAGGCTGAATATTTTATTTGAAATTTTCTCATTCAAAATACTTTTATTATATTTTTCTACTCTCCTAACTTTTCTCAGGCCCTCCCCACTTCTGTGCCCCTCCAACTTTCTGTTCTCTCTCTCTCTCTCTCTCTCTCTCTCTCTCTCTCAAAAGAAAGAAAATGGAAACATAAAAATCAAATAAAAATGGAATAAAAACACCAATAAGGCAAAAAATAATGAAACCAAACAACCAAACGTGCAAAACACACACACACACACACACACACACACACACACACACACACACACACACACAGACACCATGGAGTCTGTTTTGTGCTCACGAACTACTCCTCAGCATCGGGGCTTGCCCTTGAGTGTGTTTAATGTACACCTTGATACTCCTTTGGAGAAAGCTGATTTCTCCTTAGGCAGCAGGCATTAACTGCAAATAGCTTCACAGTCTCTTTGAGCTGATATGTGTATTAGATCTCTGGTGTCCTTACTCAGTGAGCCATCTTCTCAATCTCCCAAACCCTCAAGTATGGCACTTGAATTTCCAAAACTAATTACTTTTTTTTTTGCCTTAGTTCAACATAAGTGTTTTCTTATATACTGTCCTTTTGAGTTTAGGAGACCTGAGGAAGTGGCTCCGTGGGTAAAGAGTGGTTGCTGTGCAGGTAAATGGCTCTGAGCTTGAATCTCTGGCACCCATGTAACTAAGCTACCCCAGGACTGCAGGGAGTGAATACAGAAAGCTCTCTGGGCTTGCTGGCTGCTACTCCACGTCCAGTTCCACTGAGAAACCCCGTCTCACAGGCACAAGCTAGAGTGACAAGGATCACCGCATGCCTCCTCTGGTGTCTTTGTCTGTCCACTGGCAAGCACACCTCCAAACACACCTTCCTGTGAACAAATACCGTACACACACAGAATAAACAAACAAACAAACAAAATGCAATTTAAAATTAAAGTTTTCCCAATTTTATCATGTGATTCTGGTGACTAAGGGTTTATAACTTTTGTTTTAAACTGTAATCATGCTGCCAATCCTATGAATGAGAAATTTTATGTTATGTATTTTACTATTATTTAATATTGAATCATTATAAGTCTTTTCTTAATATATTTATATCAGGAAAGGGACACATTCCATTCAAATAGTTTGCTCTTTTCTAAAAACAAAACAAAACAAAAAACAAACAAACAAAAAAACACTCAACAATATCAGGAATGACTTGGAGCTTCTGGAGGTAGATGATTTAGAGAAGAGTATTTCATCATTGGGTTTCAGATGGTCTAAAGCTGGCTTACATCCAAAGGTGAACAGAGCCTAGCCTTTCATCCTGATGCATTGCTGTGGCTCCTTGATATTCCTTCTTAGAAAAGTGCAGTATTTGTGCTTCACTGATGATTTCTCAGCTTCGAACCCTTGTTTTCTCAAAACTTTGTAAAGAAAGCATCAATTTTTTTAAAAAAAAAATTTTGTGAGAAAATACCTGGCCAGAAACAAACAAGAGAGGTTGGATTCACATTGGCTCATGCTTCAAGGATACACCCCATTGAGGCAGGGTTGTCGTGGCTGTAGGAACTTGAGGCAGATGCTCACACATTCACCTGCAGACTCAAAGAGGGATGAATGCTGATGCCCACGTTCACATTTTTGTTCATTGCGTTGGACAATTAGGCTAGGTCATCCCACCTCAATTATCCTAATCTAAAAAATCCTTCAAAGAAATGCCCATACAGATGTGAAATTCTAGAGCCTATTAAGTAGAGAATAATAACCATAACAACAAATAAGAATATATAAGAAGCAGATTGTTTTTCTGTAAAATAATCATTGACACGCATATTTAATGTTTATTATTATATCATACATATTATATATATATATAATATATATATTATAACAGTGAGGTTAGAGAAGAGATATATTAATTTCTATTATTTCCTCTTGTAAAATCTAAACAGCTAGGCATCCTATCATGCCTACAGAAGATCAAGAAAACCCAGTCAAGGACATTTTATACCATAATATATTTATATCCAAGTAAGAGGAAATGTCTATACATTGAAATTTACTCTAACATGTAAATAAAACAATTTCAGACCTTTTTTTCCCCCAGTAACAGAAGAGAATAGGAACAGGGTATGGAAAGAATTCAGTAAAAATAAAGAAAAGAAATACACTATCATTAAGGATGGAAAATGAATTTATAATGTTAGAATTACTGATGGAGATATTTCAATTAACTGCAACTTCACTATTGAAATTAAAGATATTAACCTCTGTATTTACCAGCTCATTAGATTAATTCCATTGAAAATATTTGTGACACTGAATTACTTTTCTCTCATAAGTATCTAAAACCATAATATGAAATTGATTCCTTAATATTAAAATGTTGATATGTCAGAGGCTGAGAAAAATTTCCTTTAAACTAATTCATTAAGAACCATGACTTCCTTACCTACCTAAGTGTGGAAAGTCTTAAGGGAAAAAACAACTCTCTTTGCAGCCTTTCCTTCCATACTTGGATTTCCTTGCACTGAAATAGCTCAACTGCCAGGATTGACCTAGGATCACAATATAACAGTAAGACTCGGACACTTAAATTTAGCATGCTTGCTATCAATCCACAATCCTTACACACAGTGCTTGTTTCCTTTTATTGAAGATTATTTATTTATAGAAGATAACCTAAATGGCAGGTTGTTTTGAGCTCCAAATAAGCATAGAAACTACACAAAACACTGGTAGTAAGTCTGACATTTATTAAGTGCCTAAAACTGAGAATGAACTGTGGAAAAAAATACACATAAGAAAAAAAATAAAGCAAACACCCAGTAACTAAAGTGTACTCTGCATCCTCACTGGTCTTTCAGGGAGGGTCCCCTGTGATATTTAAGGACCACACCGGAATGCGGTGGTGGCACATGTCTTGAATCCCAGCACTCGAGAGGCAGAGCCAGGAGGTTCTCTATGAGTTTGAGGCCAGCCTGGGCTACCAAGTGAGTTCCAGGAAAGGTGCAAAGCTACACAGAGAAACCCTGTCTCGAGAAACCGGAAAAAAAAAAAAAGAAAAGAAAAGGAAAGAACCACACCTACCAAAATACAGAGACAAGTTAAAACTCTGCGCTAAGGACATGACATTTATTTGGCATCTTCTGAAACTCCTTGAAATCACATGAAGGGAAATGAAGGAAAAAAAAAAAAAAGGTAGAACTAGTCCAGAATGATCAGCCATCCTGGGACATCAGTGATAAAAACTCTCATTTTTCTTCATCTTATAGGTCAAGGAATAGAGATGTGTGTACAGCATTCCAAGATGGTCTCATGAGCTTTTTCTTCTAGTGCTGATGCTATGATTATGTGAAGTTAAGTTAATAAGTATTTTGGAAATGAATTAGTAACAGTTGATCTTAAATACAAAGACTACTTGTATTTTCCTGGTTTAACCCTTTGAGCCCTTTAAAACTGAGGGTTATGTGGTTCTTAAACTGGCAGCAAGTTATGTGGTTCTTTGTTGTTGTTGTTGTTGTTTTAAGACAGGGTTTCTCTGTGTAGTTTTGGTTCCTGTCTGGTTCTTGCTCTGTAGACCAGGCTGGCCTCTGACTCACAGAGATCCACCTAGCTCTGCCTCCCGAGTGCTGGGATTAAAGGCGTGCACTACCACTGCCCGGCTTATGTGGTTCTTAAAATGCAGAGAAATTCAAAGTCTGAGACATTTGGCACAGTGAATATTCTGTTGTTGTTGTTGTTGTTTTGAGATTAATATAATTGTTGCTATTGTGTGTGTGTGAGTGAATGCATGCATGCATGTGCATGCACTCACACACACACAGACTTCTAGATCTATAAATATAATCTACGCAGTTCATATAATGTTACCTCGATGAATATGTTTATAGAGATGAGCATTTTCTCAGCTTTTAGGTGGAGAAATCACATGGGAAAAACTTGAAAGCAGAAAATAACTTCTTTTTCTAACTAAAAAAAAAAATTGACTTACTTGGTGAAATTAAGAGTAGAGATTGAGCATTTTCAGCTGCTTTTAGGCTTGTACTCCTTTGAATTTGCCAGCGCTCAGATAGAAATATTCTGATGTTCTTTCTGACCCTTGGTAAACTGTTTGTCCTTATGAGAAAATCATAATGTTTGCCCAAGTCTACAAGTGATCTGTGAGAATTTCTAATTCTGAGAATAATTATAGGCTCACGGTGAGTCTTCTTAACTATGTGATCAATTCTAGCTTTTACAAATAATAATAATGATATTATACATGTTATAAATAATTCATTTGATAGATTTAAATTAGATGAGAGAATGCATTATTTGTGGCTTCTATGCAGTTTAACCCTACAATGGATAGAAAATAGGATCTCATTGCACCAAACAAGAGAGAACTTAAGTTCCAAAAATAATTCTTTCTGTAGTCAGATGCAAGAGAACAATTACAGCAGTATTTAGTTTGCAACTCCTGCATCAAGTTGTCTCAAAAGAAAAGCAAGGGAATTCTATGCATGATTCTATATACAGCTCGATAATTCAATACTACTCTATATCACAGCTAATCAAGCTTACTAGTTCAAACTTACAACCAACTTTACATGTTCACAGCAACATTCTTTATACTGAAGTCCTAGAGTCTTTAGTTTTAAATCTAATGCTTGTCTGTAGTTGAAGTTATCTTGTTCCTGCTTGGCTCCTGCAGCCCTCAGACCCAAGCCAGCACACAGAGACTTAAACTATATGGCTAACCAGTATCTTACATCTCACTTTTCATGGTGGCAGCTGGCAGTGTCTCTATGACTCAGCCTTTTATTTCCCAGAATTCTCCTCTCTCCTTGTCCCACCTATACTTCCTGCCTGGCTACTGGCCAATCAGTGTTTTATTTATTAACCAATCAGAGCAACATATTTAACATACAGAACATCCCACAGCACTTGTCTGTAGAAAATTCATGTTGAGTGTAAATGCTCATGAAGGCCATCCCAATGTTTGCTTTTACAACACTTTGTCTGTCTGGGATCAAAGAAATAAGAGCAGAAAGAAATTGTCACTTTTTGAATAACCACAATATATAATATCCTTTGTTTTTATCATTTTACTTAATACTCTATTTACATCATAATGAAATATATTCATATTTTTGTTTTACAGTGAAAATTATATCTGTAATTTTTCAAAGATCATATGCTATGGAAGTTATAAATATAAGGTCTTGTTTAAGTTAGGGTTTTTATTGCTGTGAAGAGACACATGATCACTGAAACTCTTATAAAGGAAAACATTTAATTAGGTGGCTTATAGTTCAGAGGTTCAGTCCATTATTATTGTAGTGGGACATGGCAGTGTGCAGGCAGATATGTTGGAAAGGTAGCTGAGAATTTTACATCTTGCATAGGCAACAGGAAGTGAATTGAGACGCAGGGTAGTATCTTGAGAACAGGAGACACCCAAAGCCCATCCCCACAGTGATTCATTTCCTGCAACAAGGCCATGCTTTCTAATAGTGCCACTCCCTGTGATCTTCTGGGCTCTAATTAAATTCAAAATACAACAGGTCTGGGGCATCAATTACATTCAAACTACCACAGATCTGTTTGACACTGAAATTTATGATATTTCTTCTATCTAATTAATTTTACTGACATAAAAATGCTGTCTAAAAACAATGGAAGATGCTGTGGTGGATAGAAATGGCTTCTTAGAAGTATTCTACTCGCTGGGCCCAAATGTACAAAAAAGCTCAGTTTTACCTAGTATACCAACCATATGTTTTATAAAATTTCAATTCCAAAGCTGCAAGTGGTGACATGACCTGGAGCCCTAGCCCTCAGAAAGCTGTAGGAGGGTCAGGTCATCAAGGCCAGACTGTGCCGTACACAGTCTCAAGTTCACCAATTCCCCTTAAAGTGCTGTTTTCAAACTATTATAATAGTGCATAATATTCATCAATAATATTATGTGTATGTATTTAATAAAATAGTTACAATTATCATGATATAATTAAGATGATGTAGACATCATGTATTTGAAGGAGGGTAGTTATTAAAATTGTATATATGTATGAATGACAAAATTCTTTTTGATTATTTATTTATGCTTTATGTGTGTTTTCCTGCACATATGTATCAGCATGATGTGGGTGCCTGGTGCTCTCAGAGGCCAGAACAAGGCATCAAAGCCCCCTGGAACTGGAATTTCAGAAGTTTGTGAACTGTGACGTGTGTTCTTGGAACTACATTTGGAATGTTCAAAAAAGGGGGAGGAACCTACAGATCCCAAACAGCAGGATCTCCATGACACAGGGCAACAAGAGTAGATCCACCAGGAGACCCAGAGAGAGCCCATTTTCAGTGGTGTAGCTGAAGCCAAGAGGCTTTGAGCCAGAACAAGGACTCATGGTAGTGAATACTTCCAAGTATACATGAACTGACGGAACAGTAAACTGTGTGTCTCAACAGGCCACACTACAGCTTCCATGACAGGATTCTGTTTGTTTCTTTTTGGTTTTGTTTCTATTTTTGTTTGGTTTCTTTGTTTTATTTGTTTTTTGCTTTTTCTTTTAAATTTGGTTTTGATGGGGTAGAGGTTGCAAGGGCAGAGGGAAGATATAAGGAGACAGGGAGGTAAGTTAGATGGAATGCATGATGTGAAATCTACAAAGAATCAATACAAGTTAAAGAAATAAGAAGGATAACAAGTTCTTTTAATTGCTTAGCCAACTCTACAACCCATAACAAAATTCTAATGCATTACACACAATTACTGATAGCTTTGCTTTATTTTTATTTATTAACCAATCATAGCAACATATTTAACTTACATTTATATGCATAGTACATAAAACTTACTGTATGTAGATGTGGGGTTAATGTGGGATTGTAGATGTTTCCATTTCCTTCTATTATTTTAAAGTTTCAAATTTTTATGAGAAACTTTGAAATAAAAGGAAATAAATAAATAACTTAAAATAATGGATCAAAAATCTAAGTCTGCTTAAATCAGAGATATAAATGGAAATAGAAAATAGTTAATTTTGCTGACCTCAGTCTGGTAAATGATGAACTCTAAATCTAAGTTATAGTAATGAAAATTAGATTTAAAGTTTGAATACATATAACATATAGTAATTCATAAGTGTAACCCTAAACTTTTAAGCATTTCTTAAAAATAAATCTGTTAATTATTATACTAAAATGTCACATATTACACTTATGTAATATGAAATTTAGGACAAGAAAACATGAAGCAAAAGTCCAATTCTTCTCACAGATGTTGCAATTAATGAAATTGATCAGTGTGTTTCTTATTTATCAAATGATGATTTTAGGAATAAATGTTTGGCTTACAATGACAACTGTTTAATACTTTAAAACTTGATCTGAAAGTTACAGCTAGATTTGTTTTCACTAGCATGGGTATTTCTGTAATTATTTAATAACATTGCTCTTTAATCTATTGCCGTGTTGCAATTGGGCTGATTTAGGCCAGATTGATCAAATTCTTCACATAGAATAAAATTTTGTATCAATAATCAATATCAAGTCTATTTCATTTTGTTTTTTTACTGAGCCCAAAGCTATAATAATCATTGTTAGCAAACAAAACATACAAACAAAAAACCCAAGATAGAGAAAATAGCCTAAGATTAAATGCCATCCTATATAAAAGTAAATGTGTATTTTATATTGCTATCCTATTACGTAATTCCAATTTAATACCCTGGGGGACAGGTGGCCCAAGGAACTAAATGACATCATATACAGGGATAAATACTAAATAATAAATAAAATGCCTAGGTTCTAAAACAATGGTTGAGTATAATGTTTTAATTACTAAAGTTCTTTTTTCTGCAAATGTCATGAATGAAAATTATAGGCTATGAGAATAAATAAGAAATTGGTTGACTAATAGCATAATGTGGGACCTTGTTGAATCAATCAGATCTGGATCCAGAATAATTAGTCTTATTAAGATATTCACTTCCATTAAAGTGAAGATAGTTCTGCATGGAAAATAAGAAAAAAAATGTTTCCTAGCCAATCTTTTGTGTCTCATAAACAAGGCTCTATGAAGAACTGTCTTGTTTCTCACTTCTTCATCAATTCCACCAGTTTAGAGGCAAAAGTAGAGCTGAAAAATCACAGGACTTGATGGATGATCTGTCTTTTCAGAGTCCCCCAAAGACCACCAAGAGACCAAATCCAATGCAAAAGCAAAGAGTCTTTTTACTAGGAGTTAACTTGGTGTGAATACAATACAGATTCCATCTTAGGGTAGGGCCGCCATCTTAGACCACCTGCTGTACCCAGTTTCAGGAAGGACCTCAGGAATGTGCCATGACAACTCAAACAGATACAGGGCAGTATGTTCCTGCAGACATTCTGTCTGTGGTTTATGACCCTTAAAGATATCTAGAAAATCCTGCTGAGAATCCCAGATTATCTTGCCCAGTATGTTGTGGTTTCCTGCCAGAAAGTCCAACCCAGTACTTTCAAATGTGGTTTCATGCTGAAAGTCTAGACCAATAGTTTCAAAAAATTACCTTGCCCCATACCCTTCTACACAATCCTAAGCAGTACAACACTCAGGACTCTCTGTCTGTCTGATGCAGCAGCAGAGCAGGTGAGACCCTGAGTAACAATGCAGCAGGGTTTTTAAAGCAAGGGGCTTTGGGGTCTACAGATTACATGGGACCAGACTCAGAATTAGTTTATGGGAGTGGCAATCATGTTAGTAACTTTTAATTGGCTAGGGTTAGTTGGGGGTTGCAGTTATCTATTTTGGGCAGGCCTGTCCAAGTCCCAGGCTTTTTACTTGAGCTGCCATGGAGGCTAGCTGGCCTAGGCTTACTGATTGTGGGGGCTGACTCATTGGCTCAGGCTCTGTCCTTGATTAATGCATGTAGCTCTAAGTTGGTGCAAAGTCTCGGACAGTAAACAACTGGCTGAACCTTCAGCTATCAAAGTAGGTGCACAAAGGGAGCTACTGGAAGGACTATGTCTTTTGTTCATGGCCCTCCTAGAAACTGCATGCTCAAGTCTCAGGAAACTGAAATTAAGGTCCAATCTCTGAGAGGAGACCGAGCAGCTTGCTATGGCAACTGCTTGGTTCTTTCAGATCCACTAACAAAAACCTCACAGCCTCTCACTGGAATGCTTTCCTGAATAGTAGTGGAAAAGTAAAAGTGAAAGAGCAAGACAAGTGTGAGTCTCACACTCAGGAAGTGAACATGATCTAAATCACTTTAGAAAACCCTCAGGACAGAGAGAGGATGAGCTGCCGCCAACATCTCTATAAACAGAAGCTGATGGCAATAAATTGGGACCTGTTGATAATGAATGTAGTTGGGAGACAGAGCAGGAGAGGGAGAGAGGGAGAGAAAGAAACAGAGCAACAGAGAGGCAGAGAGATAGTGAGGGAGTGAAAGAGTGACAGAAGGACACAGAGAGAGACAGAGACAGAGAGAGACAAGGAGAGAGATGAGATAGAGGATGGGAGAGAGAATTTCATAGTTGACATGTTACTTTGGATTTCTTTTTTTTATTTACCTTTTTTCCCCCATTTCCATACCAACCACAGTTTCCCCTTCCATACATCTTCCAGATCACCCTGCCCCCTACTCACCCCCACCATCCACTTCTCTAAACGGGTAAGGCCTCCTATGGGGAGTCAACAAAGCCTGGTACATTCAGTTGAGGCAGGATCTACCCCTCCCCACTGCATCAAGGCCAAGCCAGACATCCCTTCATAGGGAATTCAGATTTCTAACCTGAAAATGGAATAGAAAATCTGTTTGCGAATGTGTGATGCACAGGAATAGAAATGGAGCTGTTCTTGTGCCACACTGCTATGGCTTGAAAATCCCTATGTTTTGTATGATTGGTTTTTTTTGTCCCACAAAACAGAAAATATCAAAATTTATTGTGTTATGCCTTATTTTCTGCTTTCAATGCTTTCAACTCCAAGTAGTTTTGTAGCAATTTGTTATTGCACTTTACTATTTTTCCTTTTACTAGCTAAATTAATCATTAATTTTCATTTGTTTCCTTCTAAATAACTCATCTGCGACTCAGTCAGCTAATATCCTTCACAAGAGAAAAAGTCTACCAAAGTCTGTAAACACTGTTGGCTTTATGTTCAAATCCAAACATATATGCAACTTTCTTTACTGTTTAAATTCTAGAGTTACTGATTTATTTAAAATATTGTATCACAATCTACTACAATGTAGAACTCCATTAGGATCTGTGTGTCATCATTTTATTTGTTAATAAAATTTTATTAATTACTTTTAAAGAACTCAGATTCTCTTAGAGAGATCATGGTTTATTACAGAACACATTCCAGACACTGACGGTGTATGCTTTGACAGGACATGTGTGTTTAAGAGAAGAGTATATTATAAAAGTGTGAATTGTGTGTGTGTGTGTGTGTGTGTGTGTGTGTGTGTGTGTGTGTGTAGAGTATTTAAAAGGATTTTTTCTTTTTTTTTCTATATTCACTTTTGAACTGTCTTTATAGATCTTAATTTTATACCTTCCAAAATACATGATCTTTCTGAATGTCAAAGGATGAAATACAGAGTTCAGTTTTTCACCTGGCTTCAAAAGCAGTGAAATAAAAGGCTTCACTCAGGGCAGTAAGCTCTGAATGAGTCTGGAAAGACCTTCAAGATAAGAGGATTTTTCCTCAGAGGAAAACATTCTTTCTATAGATATTTTGTATCTGACTTGGAGTCACCACAACATAAGAAACTGTATTAAAGTATGACCCCAACCATAAAAATTATTTCATTGCTACTTCATAACTAATATTGCTACTGCTCTGAACTTTGATGTAAACATCTGATATGTAGTATTTCTAATATGAAGTCCCTTTGGAAGTATCGTTTGACCCCCTTGGATTAACACAGGTTCAGAACCATTGGCATAGACTTTTCAGTACTAAGATGGAGAAAACAAGCATGAACTTGGGTATTTTGTACTCTGCAGTAGAGAAGGGAATTCTTGATTGAGGTACCATGTAATGAAAAGTTTCAATAGCAGATGAATTTATATTGTTCAGAGAAGAATACCTAACTAATTTTGGCTGCAGAGACTATGAAGTGTCAGAGGAGCATCAGAAGAATCTAAAAACCAGGCCATGGAACCATTCTACTCTTTTGTAAAATCACCTTTAAAATGATAGATTACGTGGAACTTGTATTAATTCAGGGGCAAATAGTAATAATATATTTTGTTACATCACATGCAGTGTGTCTTATCATACTTAAATAATTAACACATTCTTGTGTATGATTAAAGTTCAGAACATGTTTGAAACATATAAATAGTTATCTATAATTTTTCCAATTAATTCCATGACCACTGAGATTAATTATGATTACTTTTACTCAATGTACATTGGTGTCCTTTTTCTTTTTTTTTCTTTTTGTTGTTGTTATTTGTTTCCTTCTTTTTTCTTAAAAATATTTTTATTCATTTTACATCCAATCACAGATCATCCTCTGGTCCCTCCTCCTACTTGCCCCCAGCTTCCCCCCACTTAAAACTGACCCACCCACCATCCCCTCATCCAAAAGGGTAATGGCTCCAATGAAGAGTCAGTTGAGGCAGGACCAAGCCATTTCCCATTGTACCAAGGCTGAGCAAGGCATCCCACCATAGGTAATGGGCTCAAAAAAGCCAGCTCACGCACCAAGGATAGATTCCAATTCCACTGTCAGGGGCCCCTCAAATAGACCAAGCTACACAACTGTCTCCTGTAGGCAGATGGTCTATTCCAGTCACATGCAGGTTCCACAGCTGTCCGTCTAAAGTTTATGAGTTCCTATGAGCTTGCTTCAGATGTCTCTGTAGATTTCCTCATGATCTTGACCCTCTTTGCTCATATAATCCCCCTTCCCTCTCTTTGATTGGACCTCAGCCTGGTGCTTAGTTGTGGATCTCAACATCTGCTTCCATCAGTTACTGGATGAAGGCCCTATGATGATAGTCAGGGTATTTACAGATCTGATGACTATTCTCATCTCCCATCCCCTCCTGTCTATTGCTCCCATCATCCCCAGTTTATCATGGAGTTCTCCTCTGTTTCCCCTCCCCAAGATGATCTGTATGTCACTCTTAGGGTCCTCATTGTATCCTAGCTTCTCTTGAGCTATGGATTGAGGTCTGATTATGCTTTGCTTTATATCTAGTATCCAATTATGAGTGAGTACGTACCATGTTTGTCTTTCTGAGTTTGGGTTACCTCACTCAGAATATTTTCTAGTTCCATCATTTTGCCTGCAAATTTCATAGTGTCATTGCTTTTTCAGCTGAGTAGTAAGTACTCCATTGTATATATGTACCACATTTTCTATATCCATTCTTTGCTTGAGAGGCATCTAGTTTGCTTCTAGGTTCTGGATGTTAAGAATAATACTGCTATGAACATAGTCGAGCATGTGTCATTGTGGTATGATTGAGCATCCCTTTGCCCAAGAGTGATATCATTGGTTCTTGAGGTAGATTGCTTCCCAATTTTCTGAGAACTGCCATACTGGTTTCCAAAGTGGCTGTACAAGTTTGCACTCCCACCATCAGTGGAAGAGTGTTCCCCTGGTTCTGCATCCTCTCCAACATAAGCTGTTATCAGTGTTTTTGATCTTAGCCATTTTGACAGGTGTAAGATGGTATCTCAGAGTCATTTTGATTTGCATTTCCCTGATGACTAAGGATATTGAGCAATTCCTTAAATGTCTTTCAACCATTTGAGAGTCTTCTGTTGAGAATTCACTGTTTGGATCTGTAGTACATTTTTAAATTGAATTGTTTGGTATTTTACTGTCTAGTTTCTTGAATTCTTTATACATTTTGGAGATCAGCCATCTGTCAGATGTGGAGTTGGTGGAGAAATTTTCCCATTGTGTAGGCTGTCCTTTTATCTTATTTACCATGTCCTTTGCCTTACAGAAACTTCTCATTTTCAGGAGGCTCCATTGTTGCTCTCAGTGTCTGTTGCACTGGTGTTATATTTAAGAAGTGATCTCCTGTGCTAATGCATTCTCAGCTACTTCCTACTTTCTCCTCTATCGGGTTCAGTGTAGCTGGATTTATGTTGAGGTCTTTGATCTACTTGGATTTGAGTTTTGTATTTGGTGATAGATATGAATCTATTTGCAATCTTCTACATGTTGACATCAGTTATACCAGCACCATTTATTGAAGATGCTTTCTTTTTTACATTGTATAGTTTCTTTGTCAAAAATCAGGTATTCCTAGGGGTGTGGATTAATGTCAGAATCTTCAATTTGATCCCATTGATCCACATATAAGTTCTTATACCAAAACCAAGCTTTTTTTTTTTTTTTTTTTACTAAATCTCTCTAGTAGAGCTAGAAGTCAGGGATGTTGATGCCTCCAGAAGCTGCTTTATTGTAAAGGTTTGTTATAGATATCTTAGGTTTTCTGTTTTTCAATATGAAGTTGAGTATTGTTCTTTTGAGGTTTGTAAAGAATTGTGTTGGTATTTTGATGAGCATTGCATTGAATCTGTAGATTGCTTTTGGTAAGATTGTCATTTTTATTATGTGGGTTCTGCCTATCCATAAGCATGGGAATCTTTTTATTTTCTGATATCTTCTCCAATATCTTTCTTCCAGAACTTAAAGTTCTTGTCATACAAGTCTTCTAATTGTTTGGTTAGAGTTACTCCAAGGTATTTTATAGTTTTTGTGGCTATTGTAAAGTGTGATGCTTCTTTGATTTCTTTATCACCCTGTTTATCATTTGTGTATAGGAGAGATACTGATTTTTTGAATTAATCTTATATCCTGCCACATTACTAAAGGTGTTTATCACTTGTAGGAGTTCCCTGGTAGAATTTTGGGGTCACTTATGTAGACTACCATATTATCTGCAAATTGCAAAAGTTTGACTTCTGCCTCTCCAATTTGTATCTTCTTGATTTCCTTTTGTTATCTTATTGCTCTAGTTAGAACTTCAAATACTATATTGAATAGATATGGAAATAGTGGATAGCTTTGTCTTGTTCTTGATTTTAGTGGAGTTGCTTTGAGTTTCTCTGCATTTAATTTGATATTGGCTGTTGGCTTGCTTGTAAATTGCCTTTATTATGTTCAGGTAGGTTCCTTGTATTCCTCATCTCTCCAGGACCTTCACCATGAAGGGTTATTGGATTTTGTCAAAGGCCTTTTTTTAGCATGTAACGAGATGATCATGTGTGTTTTTCTTTCAGTTTGTTTATATGATGGATTACATTGATAGATTTTCATATGTTGAACCATACCTGCATCTCTGGGATGAAGTCTACTTCATCATGGTAGATGATATTTTTTTAATGTGATCTGGAATTTGGTTTGACAGTATTTTATTGAGTATTTTTCCATCAATAATCATGAGGGAGATTGGTCTGTAATTCCCTTTTTTGTTGTATCTTTTTGTGATTTTGTTATCGGGGTAACTGTAACATCATAGAAAGAGTTTGACAATGCTCTTTCTGTTTCTATTGTGTGGAATAATTTGAGGAGTATTGGTATCAGCTCTTCTTTGAAATTCTGGTAGAATTCTGTACTGAAACCATCTGGCCCTGAGCTTTTTTTGGTTGGGAGACTGCTAGTGACTGTTTCTATTTACATAGGAGTTAAACTGGCTTTTCGTTTCATTGATTCTTTGTATTATTCTCTTTGGTTCTATTTTATTGATTTCAGTCCTCAATTTCATTATTTCCTGGTGTCTACTCCTCCTGGGTGAGTTTACTTTTTTTCTTCTAGAGCTTTCAGGTATGCTGTTAAGCTGCTAGTGTGAGATTTCTCCAATTTCTTTATGTAGGCATTTAGAGCTATAAACTTTCCTCTTAGTACTGCTTTCATGGTGTGTCATAAGTTTGATTATGTTGTACATTCATTTTCATTGAATTCTAGGAAGTCTTTAATTTCTTTATTTCTTCCTTGATTCATTGGTGATTTAGTTGAGCATTATTCAGTTTCTATGAGTTTGTAGGCTTTCTGTAATTTATGTTGTTGATGAATTCTAACTTAAAGCCATGGTGGTCTAATAAAATACAGGAGGTTATTCCAATATGTTTGTATCTGTTGAGATTTGCTTTGGGACTGACTATGTGGTCAATTTTAGAGAAGGTTCCTTGGGGTGCTGAGAAGAAGGTATATTCTCTTGTGTTTGGGTAGAATGCTCTGTTGATGTCTATTAATTCCCTCTGAGTCATAACATCTGTTAGTTCCCTTATTTCTCTGTTAATTTTCTGTCTGGCAGACCAGTTCATCGGTGAGAGGGTGGTGTTGAAGTCTCCCACTAATAGTGCATGGGGTTTGATGTGAGATATAAGCTTTAGTAATGTTTCTTTTACATATGTGGGTGCCCTTGTATTTAGGGTGTAAATGTTCAGAGTTGAGACATCATCTTGATGGATTTTTCTGTGATAATGACTTCGATCTCTTTTGATTAATTTTAGCTTGAAGTCTTTTTTGTTAGATATTAGCATAGCTACACCATTTGGTTCTTAAGTCTATTTGACTGGAAAGATTTTTCCCACCCCTTTACTCTGAGATATTGTTTGTCTTTGAGTTTGAGGTCTGTTCCTTGTATGAGCAGAAGGATATATCCTCTTTTCATATCCATTCTGTTAGCCTGTGTCTTTTTATAGGCAAATTAAGACCATTGATATTAAGGGATATTAGTGATCAGTGACTGTTATTTCCTGTTATTTTTGGTGATAGTGTTGTGTATTTCCCTTCTTTGGGATTTGTTGGTATAGGATTATCTATTGCCTGTGTTTTCATGGGTGCATCTAACTTCCTTAGGTTGGATTTTTCCTTCTAGTGCTTTCTGAAAGGCTGGATTGGTGGAAAGGTATTGTTTAAATCTGTTTTCATCATAGAATGCCTTATTCACTCCATCTACGGTGACTGAAGTGTTTTTCTGGGCATAATAGTCTGGGCTGATATCCATGGTCTCTTAGTGGCTACATAATGTCTGTCCAGGACCTTTTGACTTTTAATGTCTTCATTAAGAAGTCCAATATTCTATTATGACAGCCAGGGTGTTTGGCTATCTGATCACCAGAGCAGGTCAGCTCAGGCACTCTCTTGACCATTGGCTACAGTGGAGGTATCTTTGTGGATTTCTGGGTACTCTCTAGCACTCTGCTTCTTCCTATTACCCATCATGGTATCTCCCACCCTGTTCTCCTACTCTGCTCCTGATCCAGCTGGGACCTCCTGTTCCTCTAAGCTCTCTTTCCCCTGACACTTGAGCTCCATTACCCCCCCCCCCATACACCCAGTTTGCGCATGTAGATCCCATTCATTTCTCTGTCATTGGGCGATCCCTGTGTCTTTCTTAGGGTCCTCTTTACTCTGTAGCCTCCCTGGAATTGTGAGTTGCAGTCTGGTTATCTTTTTCTTTACATCTAGTATCCACTTATGAGTGAGTACATACCATGTTTGTCTTTCTGAGTCTGGATTACCTCACTCAGCATGATTTTTTTTCTAGTTCCATCCATTTGCCTGCAAACCTCATGATGTCATTGTTTTTCTCTGCTGAGTAGTACTCCATTGTGTATATGTACCAGTGTCTAATGGAATCAGATGCAGAGAACCATGGCCAAACCATAGGTTGAGCTCAGGGAATCCAATCAGCAAGAGAGAGGAGGGACTGTATGAGTGAGAGAATTGAGACCATGATTGGAAAAAGCACAGGGACAAACAGCCAAACTAGTGGAAACACATGAACTGTGAACCAATGGCAGAGGAGCCCCCATGGAACTGGAGCAGGCCCTCTGGATAAGTGAGACAGGCCCTCTGGATAAGTGAGTCCCAGGCAATGGAGCCAAGATTTGTCCTTGGTGCATGGGCTGGCTTTTTGGAGCCTGGGGCCTATGCTGGGACAGTTTGCTCAGCTTTTTTGTAGGGAGGAGGGGACTGGACCTGCCTTGGCTGGGTCTACTAGGCTGGGCTGACTCCCCAGGGGAGACCTTGTCTTGGAGAAGGTGGGAATGGGGGGTAGGGCTGGGGGTAAGAGGAGGGAGGTCGAGGGACTCTGTGGCTGATATGTGAAATTAAGTTAATTATAAAATAAAAATATTAAATTAAAAAAAGAAATACAGCACCAATAATATTTCCATGCTATGTATTCAGAAAGAAAAAAAGAAATCAGATGTTATTCTGATGGGTTTTCTTTTATATGTTACTTGACCTTTTTCCTTTCCAGCTCTTAATATTTTTTCTTTATTCTGTATGTTTAGTGGTTTGATGATTATTATGTAGCAAGGGGACTTTTTGTGGTGGTCTAGTCTATTTGGTGTTCTGTCAGCTTCTTATCTTCATAGGCATTACCTTCTTTAGGTTGGGAAAGATTTCTTCTGTGATTTCACTAATATATTCTCTGTACCTTTGAGCTGATATTCTTCTCATTCTTCTATACCTATTATTCTTAGGTTTGGTCTTTTCATGGTGTCCCAGATTTCCTGGATGTATTGTGTCATGCCTTTGTTGACGTTAATATTTTCTTTGACTGAATCTATTTCCTCTTTCCTACATTAAATGCCAAAGATTCTCTCTTCCATCTATGGCATTCTGTTGGTTTTGCTTGCATCTGTGGTTCCTGTTCATTTACTCAGATTTTCCATTTCCAGCATCCCCTCTGTTTGTGTCTTCTTTAGTGCCTCCATTTCAGTTTTCAAGTCTTGAACTGTTTCCTTCACCCGTTTTTTTTTTTTTTCTTCGTTTTCAATAAGGGATTTATTGATTGCTTCCAATTTTTATTTGTTATTTTCCCTCAGTTTCTTTAAGGGAATTTTTTATTTCCTCTTTAAAAACCTCTATCATCTTCTTAAAGACATTTTTAAGGTCATTTCATTCTGTTTCTTCTACACTGGGATGTTCAGGTCTTGCTTATCTAGAACCAATAGATTCTGGTGGTGCCCTATTGATTTTTATGTTCTTCAATGTATTCTTGCACTGGCATCTACCCATCTCTTCCTCCAATTGGTGCAAAGGGTGTCTGTGTCTCAGTGAGCCACTCTTGACCCAATTGGCACTCTTGGCCCAATAGGAGCTCTTGGTCCAATTGGAGCTGCTGGAGTCTGTGTCTCAGGGAGCAGTTGTGTTCTCAGTGGACGGGTGGGTTTGGGCAGTGGAGTGGGGTTTTAGCTTGCAGGGTCTGGTGGGGGTGGTGGTGGTAGTTAGGCCTGCCCACAGGAGTCTTACCTGCTGGCCTGTGTGGTATGGGGACATGGTCTGTGACCATAGGACTAAAGTCTAGAGGCTAGGGTGATAAGCTAGGTGAACACTCACCTCTTGGTCCAGTTGGAGCTAGCAGAGTCTGTATCTTAGGGAGCAGCTGCAGTCTCAGGAGGTGGGTAGGTTTGGGTGGTGGAGAGAGGTGTACGTTACAGGGTTCGGTGGGGTGGTAGTCAGGCCTGCCTGCAGGAGTCCTAATATCTCATTTCTTAATTAAAATGTTCATAAATAAAACATTTTGACTTTATAAGCTGGGTATAAGTTTAGTCTAGTTATAATCTCCAAGTATAAAATATGTAAAGAAATTACAGGCTTGAAGTAGTTCTTATTATTACCCTGTTACCCTGTACACTATATATTTTCTTTCACAGTATATGAACAACTATGCACATCAAAGTGATTCTGTCTCAGTGCTCCCTTAATGCAATTATAAAGAACTTCTGTATTTCTAAATGTTATACATGTATCTAACCTGCTACATTATATCTCAAGTCATTCTGCATGTTTTACTCAAATAATCATGATACTTCAGAGTGTATTCACTTTGGAGTATCAGTAAGCCTTAATGTATCTTTCATGGTTCCATTATAATAATAAGATGTGGTGGTATTGTTTTCCCCAAAATATTGTGTATCCTAATAAACTTATCTGGGGTCAGAGAACACAACAGCCACTAGATATAGAGGCCAGAAAATGGTGGCACACATGCCTTTAATCCTTTCACTTGGAAGGCAGAGATCTATCCAGATCTCTGTGAGTTTAAAGGCACACGGAAACAGCCAGGCATGGTGACTCACACCTTTAATCCCAAGAAGTGAAGGCAGAAAGCAGAAAGGTACACAAGGCGTGAGGACCAGGAACTGGGTTTGTTAAGATTTTAGGCTTTTAGCAACAGTTCAGCTAAAATTCATTCTGGATGAGGATTCAGAGGCTTCCAGTCTGAGGAAACAGGATCAGCTGAGGAATTGGCAAGGTGAGGTAGCTGTGGCTGGTTCTGTCTCTTTGATCATTCAGCATTCACCCCAATACCTGGCTCTGGGTTTGTTTTTGTTAATAAAACTTTTTAAGATTCATGCTACAATAAGATACTGGTTATGTTTTATCTTTGATATTTTCTGGAACAATAGGCTATTATTAGAAAGGAGATGAACCCATTATCTTAAGCTTCAATGAAGGAAAATTATGTGAAATTAGCATGTAGAGGATGATGTATGATCATTCATATTTTGTACTTCAAGTCTCTAAGAAGTTGTTCTAAATGGATATATGCACAATAGACAATGCTTATGACATCATTATAATTGTCCCTGTAATGCATATAAAGTTCAAAATAGTGTCATCCAGGACCTCAAGCCCTATCACCCATTTTTCCTTGGGTCATAGTATCTTAATCAGTTTCCTCAATCAGGCAAGATAGCAAACCTAGTCACAAACATGGACACTAACAGAGAAATTGAAGAGCTAAATTACTTCAAAAATAAAATGTCTATACTTTGAACTGAATTTTGAAAATTATTGGTCTGTCTGTAAGAGAACTTAAAAATAACATGCAAACGTATTAGATTCTTTGAACTGGCATATCCAAAAAGTGGATTACCAGGAATGGAGAGAAAATTTTAACACACATACAAAAGATTATGACTGAATTTGAATTACTTCAAGATCAAGTTTTAAAATGTACTAAGATTTTAGATATGGTACTTTTAAATGGTGTGACAGATTTAATCTTAAAATAAGCTTAAATACTCGCTTTACTTATTTAGTTATGTTAGGATTTCAGGTTTTATTTTGAGTAGTCTACATCCTGAAGTTGCATTTTTTTTGTGCCTGATATAGATAAAATACAGAGATTAAGGTATCTCAAATACATAAAGATGAAAGCTGTGCCTGGAATGTATAAGATATTAAGTGCAATACGAGTTGGATGGTCATAATCTGAAAAATCTGAAATTTAAACTAGCACCAGATCTTAAACCTTGTATCCATCAGCACAGGTGAAAAATCCCACTGTTGACCTAATTTCAAGGGTTTAAGATAAAATGCACACACTCTTAAAATAGTGTATAAAATTTAATTCAGGATATAGGCATAAAATAGTTTTGAAACATAAGTAAGTTTGATGTTTTCGCTTTGGTCTCAACCCTAAGACATCTTATTATTTTTATGAAAATATTTCCAAATCAAAAACACACTGATTTTGCAACACCTCTTCTCCCAGCCTTTAGGATGAGACTCATACTAAGCTCTCATTTTATAATATTTGTACAGAAATCAGTGGTATTTTTTTCTTTCTTGTCCAGATTTAAGTTTGTTATTCACCCATAGACATTCTTTTTGTTTGTTTTTTGTTTTTCGAGACAGGGTTTCTCTGTGTAGCTCTGCACCTTTTTCCTTGAACTCACTTGGTAGCCCAGGCTGGCCTTGAACTCACAGAGATCCTCCTGGCTCTGCCTCCCGAGTGCTGCTCTATAGACATTCTTGAATCATATTTCCTTCCAATTTTCTGCTTTACAAAATGTTTTGTGCCTCTTTTCTAGGAAAAGAGAGTACCACATTTTACAAGTAGCTGCTGATTCCTCTAAAGCTGAACTTGCTTTGCAGAGCAGTGGCTTCAATTTAATTACTGTTTATATGAATTTGTTTCTGTTGAGCTTGTATCAGAGTGAAATAAAGTGTTTTAGATTATTTACTTCTTTTATATATGTCAGAGAAGTTTTTATTTTTTTAAAAATTCTTTATTAGGTTCCATATGCTGTCTGTATATGCTTATCTGTAATAAGGCAAGATACAAATGGAAATAGGTAAGGCTTTTAGCATTTATTTGAGCAACCACTGTTCATTGAAGCTGTATTTTTACCTGGGATGCAGTTTAGAACCAATTGCTGAAAGAATTGAAAAACCAACTACAGCAGTATTAGTAGCACTAGGATGTATACCACAGGGTGAATTATAATGGTTATTTTAATATTTTATAGAATTAGAGTTAGGAAAAATCACATACTATATTTATTTTGGAATATTGAGATAAAATATTTTCAAAGCCTTGAGAAATTTAAAATTCTTCATACTTTAATACACCACTAAACTGATACTAATCTAAGGACACAAGGCTATGAAGCATGTAATTTGTGCTTGTATCTGACCCAGGAGACAACAATGACATACCTGCCTATTCAAGTTTATTTCCAAAGTCCTTGAACTTAACTCACAGTAAAATTTTAAATAGAAGTCATCATACAAAGTACAATCAATGTGTAATTTATAAAAAGAGATAATTTTGGCTACTTTTAATATAATAAAAATAAAACATGTTTAGTTTCAGTTG
The DNA here is from genome assembly GCF_903995425.1 of Onychomys torridus. Classification (NCBI taxonomy): domain Eukaryota; kingdom Metazoa; phylum Chordata; class Mammalia; order Rodentia; family Cricetidae; genus Onychomys; species Onychomys torridus. The sequence goes on along the minus strand of NC_050453.1, from coordinate 52,839,012 downwards.
CTGTTACCAGGAATATTAAGAGTTGATTCTCAGTTGTAATTCTCTGACATCTGACCTGTTTTACTCTAGTAAATGTCTACAAAAGAGATGAATTATTGGCAAAAACTAGAGGACAGATAAACTAAGGAAGTTTACAGTGCAAAATAAAAGCTATGCAGCTACCACATCATAGTCAGCGTAGCTTGAAAGGTTTCCTCGAAAATGAAAAAAGTAGGCTTTAAAATCAACTTAACTCATGATTATCATTAGTAAATATTAATTTTGTACTAATCTAAAATATCAAATGAAAGAACCACATAAATCATGTTTGTTTGTATCAATTTCTTATAAATATGTCAATCATTTAGAGTACAAAATTAAATTTACTTAGTTGTTTTTCTTTATTGAGTATGCTGCATTTATTTATTTATTTATTTATTTGTTTATTTATTTATTTATTTATTTTGTTTTTTGAGACAGGGTTTCTCTGTGTAGCTTTGTGCCTTTCCTGGATCTCACTCTGTAGACCAGGCTGGCCTTGAACTCACAAAGATCCTCCTGCCTCTGCCTCCCTAGTGCTGGGATTAAAGGCGTGTGCCACCACCACCTGGCTTACATTTAATTTTTAACACATTTCACTAGAAAATTTCCAGTTTAACAATTACATATGTAAATTAAAATGGATTATGCAATGTTGGGGACACTGTACATGGGAAATCCATATAACATGTCAAGGATGATAGAGAGATTATTAGATAAAGGCAGATAAAGGGATAGAGGAATTATGTTTTCCTTGAGAAACACACAGCTGATTAGAGCAGGAAGTAAACTAAGAGTGAATACTGTGATTTAAGCAAACTTAACAAGCAAAAATGTGCAATATTATGGAAACATGCTACAAATCCTCTCTCTCTCTCTGTCTCTCTCTCTCTGTCTCTGTCTCTCTCTCTCACACACATGCACACACCCACACACACCCACCCCCCCCCCCCACACACACACACCACACTCTCTTCCTATGGTTTATTCTGCTCATGATTTTTCAGTCTTCCAAATCCTACCAGATCCAATACCACACCTCTGATTAAGGCTTAGGGTAGCATTTGTCTATGAGTATAAATATAGATATTTAGGAAGCAGTTTAACACCATGCCAATTTACAAAAACAATTGTATACTGAACACAAGAGAATTCAGACTAATGATTGCCTAAGTTGCTGAGAATACGTGATAACTGAGGGCTCAGCACTAATCAAGACAGCATACCACCTCATACAAAGTTCAGGCAAGATTATCAGAAATATTATGAGAGATGGGAAATAGGAGAAGAACTGAGACATGCTATCATCAGGGAATAAAATAGCCATTGGAATCCTTGATTTCAAAGCAGACACAACTGCCAGTTCAAGCCTGGTCTTCTCAATAGCCAATCAGGGATTGAGGGGCCTTGCAGGTTTTACACCTCCAATCTGAGCTATAGGTGACTGCTGGTTTCTGGGAAAAGGGGGAGTGTTTCTCTTCAGTTGTGTACCCATGGGACGATCCATCAGCCACCAAAGGATATATCCAAGCTCATGTTTACTCATCAGACAGGGACCAGAAGGAGATAAGTGAGAAGAAGGGTTATAAACTCAATTACAATATTTTGATCTCATCAGCCTATTGGGAGGAAAGTAATAGAATATAAACTTCACATCCTTTTATGTCTTAGAACTACCATGGAAGGATAGGTTTGGGAGCTTCTAATTCTAGGTCTCCAGATTCTCAAGAAGAGTATAAATGTGAAAAAGAAAATAATCCTGTGTGTCTAGGCTTAAAACTGGTTCATAAAATTATTCAACACTATATTTAATAACTTCACTAATTTTAATTATATGTTCATTTAATGTTTTTTTAAATAAAGCAAAAGAAAACATTATATATGCTATCAAAAATTAATTATTGAATTGTAAATTATACATAATTTAGAGTGATATGATTATTTAAATCAGTGTTTCTCAACTTTCCTAATCAATTGAGACCTTTCAATACAGTACCTCATTGTTGTGATGACCCCAACCATAAAATTATTTTTGTTTCTGCTTCAAAATTACAATTTGCCACTGTTATGGATCATAATGTAATCATACCTGTGTTTTCTGATGGTCTTAGGCAACCCTTGTGAAAGGGTCTTTTGACCTCCCAAAGGGGTTGCAAGGCACAAGTTGAGAACTGCTGGCAAACTTTTTAATAAATCCACTCAAGTTGTATTTATAACACTCAGGAAGAGAGCAAACTAGAGAATAATATTGTGTTTAATAAACAACTGTGTTGCCTTCTAAATGAGCAAGTACTTGTTCAATTAATTATAACTGCAAAAATTTATTAAGACTCTATGTGTTGCCTTGCTTTGAAGCATTGTATGTGCTATCTTGTACTATTAAAAAATCTGACATCATAATGTTAAATATGATTTAAAGGTGGGGAGAATACAGCACACAAAAAAAGTACATTATAAAAGGTGGTTACAAATATCCCAAAGGAAGAAAATGCATGGAATATTGCTGTGCTGTTTCCTGTTAGCAAGTAGGTGACATAATTGAATAAACACCAAAAGGAAATTAAGTTGGAAATGGCAAGAGTCTGGGTAGATGTGAAAATGGCGCCTTCAAGATAGAGCAAGGTTGCTCTGGAGGCTTTGGAAAAACAATGAAATAATACTTTGGGAAGTAAATCAAAGCTAGTATAAGGCTAGGCTATGCATTTTCTGTGCTTAAGACTGATTTTTATTTTAGTTTTCATTATATATGAGAAGGAATCTTAAGCAGGGTCATGTAGACAGAGCCAAAGCAAACACAATAAGCCCAATTAGATTTGAACTTCAGTTAAGGTCTGAATAACTTTAAATAAATATATCCCAAATAGTGTATAGGCTATATTATGTTAAAATATTTTTCATTATCTACCATTCCTATAAACCAAATTATACTGTTATTTTATCCTTATGGTATAAATGGTAAAGTTTATGGGACAGAATAAGTAGGGGAATGTTGATCATATCAGAATAAATTCAAATGTTTTTTATTCTTTTAACCTAAAATAATATTTGTATTGGCCAGTTTTCATGTTTCATATCATTAAGTACAAAGTGCAAAGGTGCTTATGGAAGGGAACATTTGTCGGTCTGGTAAGCCAGGCAATAGGAGAATGAGGCAGCTGTGTTGTTTAGTCAAGAAGCAGAAGTCAGACAGGAAATGGAGTGTGTGGGAATAACTGATTTTGAAAGTACCTTGCATCTTCAAAATCTAAACTTCTGCCTGTTTCTAGGACAAAAGTATAGCCACCCTTAATGTAATGCACCCAAAGATGCTATTGAGTCTGCATTCTGTTGGCTGCCTACTGCTGGGAATGCAGCCTACCCTTAAGAGTAGTTTGATTCCCTAATGGGACTCATTTAGAGAAAAGCAAAATTTCATTTGTAAATGGCTATTATTTTAAGATTGCTTCTGGGTTAGAGACAGAGGCATATGTATAACATGAATTGCTAAATGGTCTTATTAATGAAAAAAAAAAAACAAAAAAAAAACCAGAGCCAGATATTGGTGTAAAATCTGAGAGATCAGGAAACCAGAAAGAAGCCAGCCACATTCTTACCACTTTGAAATCCTCAGCCAAAGAGACCTACTTCCTGTATACCCACACCTACATGCCTTTCTGCTCTGCATCTCACTTACTCTCTTTGCCCAGCTACATTACTTTCTGTCTGTTTGTCCAGACCTCCAGACCTCTGTGGTTAGTGATGGGATTAAAAGCATGTACCATCATGCCTGCACTGTTCCCTAGTGTGGCCTTGAACTCACAGAGATCCAGATGGATCTCTGCCTCCCAAATGCTAGGATTAAAGGCCTGTGGTGCCATTGCCTAAATTCTATGCTTAATACTGTGGCTTTTTCCTCAGAGAAGCTTTATTAGGGTGCACAATATATCACCACACATATGTATACTTCACTCAGCTCTAAGAACTCTTCTGTTGGAGAGTCTTGCAGGCTCTGTGCATGCTGGCTCAGTCTTTGTAAGTTTATAGGTTCTGTGGGATGTACATGGGCTGCAAAGAGAGCGCCGAGAGGAAGTTAGACAAATAGAGCTTAAGCTGTTTATGTAGAGAGTAGATACAAATGATGGCAGAGGAAGTCAGTTTAATATGTTTACACAGAGAGTAGATATAAGGATGGTGCTGAGAGGAAGTTACCTTGGGTTGTTTGTATAGAGATTAAATATAAATGGTGGTGAAGCAAGTTAGTCGAAATTGTTTATGCTGAGATAAAATACTAAGATCAGGAGATGATGTCAGAGCATAAACAACTCTTAAACAAGGACATGAGAATAGGGTAACCTTTAAAAGAGTTGGTCAGTTCCTTCACCCCCTCTTAGAGTTCTGAGGTATTTGCTATAAAAGAGGCTTATTGCCTAACAATAAACAAGTTCTTGTTTGACTTGACTCTCTGTCTGAGTCTGATTGTACCCCCCACTCAGGTCCAGTTTGCTCCTGTAGATCTCATCCATTTCTGTGATGTTGGGCGATCCCTGTTTCTTTCTTAGGGTCCTGTTTTCTAGGTAGCCTCCCTGGAGTTGTGAGTAGCAGTCTACTCATGTTTGTTTTATATCTAGTATCCTCCTACGAGTGAGTACATACCATGTTTGTCCTTCTGAGTCTGGGTTAACTCACTCATGATGATTTTTTCTAGATCCATCCATTTGCCTGCAAACCTCATGATGTCATTGTTTGTCTCTGCTGAGTAGTATTCCATTGTGTATATGTACCGCATTTTCTTTATCCATTCTTCACTTGAAGGGCATCTAGGTTGTTTCCGGGTTCTGGCTATTACAAACAATACTGATATGAACATAGCTGAGCAAATTCCCTTGTGGTATGATTGAGCATTCCTTGGGTATATACCCAAGAGTAGTATAGCTGGGGCTTGGGGGAGATGGATTCCCAATTTTCTAAGGAAGCACCATATTGTTTTCCATAGTGGCTGTACAAGCTTGCATTCCTACCAGCAGTGGAGGAGAGTTCCCCTTGCTCCATATCCTCTCCAGTATAAGCTGTCTTCAGTGTTCTTGATCTTAGCCATTCTGACAGGAGTAAGGTGTTATCTCAGTTCAGAGTCATTTTGATTTGCATTTCCCTGATGATTAGGGATGTTGAGCAATTCCTTAAATGTCTTTCAGCCATGTGAGCTTCCTCTGTTGAGAACTCTCTGTTTAGCTCTATAGCCCATTTCTTAATTGGACTGTTGGGCATTTTGATATCTAATTTCTTGAGTTCTTTATACATTCTGGATACCAGCCCTCTCTCAGATGTGGGGTTGGTGAAGATCTTTTCCTGTTCTGTAGGCTGTTGCTTTGTCTTGTTAACCATGTCCTTTGCCCTACAAAAGCTTCTCCATTTCAAGAGGTCCTATTGCTAATAGTTGTGGGCCATTATCATACCCTATTTTATGATAAACATACAGTCTCTCATGATCTTTTAACTTTGTTTATTCCATATATAAAGGGACATTTGTGAATTAAACCAATTTATCTATATAATATTCATTAACACTGATGTAGTTTTTAAAGACTTCAGTGATGTAATACCACACACATAAAAGAATGGCAAGATAAATACACTGTTTTCTATGTTTGGGCTGCCAGAAATCAGAATCAGTATCAGCTGGCTCATTTCATAAGACATAAATAATAAAAACTATTTTGTTATATAACATAATATTCAGAGGTTTTATAGAAGAATTTCAAGATAACAAAGCCAGTGGCTCATATTTAAATCATTCTGAAATATTAAGTGCCTAATATTCCTATTATGTAATTTTCCATGTTGAAATGGAATTCACTAAAATATTTTCTTTTAGTATTATACATCATTTGGTGAGCTTTGATTAATGTCTAAAGTGAACCACTCCAAGCAAGCATTAGAAAAATCTAGGGTGAAAACAAAATATCATTACAACCTGTATGTTATGCACTTTAGATTACTTTTCCACCACGGCCTAATAAAATAAAAGGAATCATCTCAGCAGAGAAGCAAACAGACTCAGAGTTTAAGTGCTATTTTCAAAGTTCTGTGTTCTTAGAGAGAGACTTTAATCCTGGCTGTTTCAGTCAAAAATCTTTAATGACATTTACAAAATAATTATTAGAGTATTGAAGATTTTATCAGAATGACTTACACAGTCACATAAATCACAACATGAAGTACTCTCCACCATAGAACTATCAGACTTGATTTAAGATGAAGAAGCTCTGTTTGTTTTGGTTGCATCTATTAATGAATATGAGAATTTTACACAGTGACTATCTAGCAATCAATTGTTAGAAGTACTGCCATTTGTTTTGTTGGCGCTCCATACAAATGAGTATTTAGAAAGGAGTTTTGTTTATTCTCTTAGTTATTCCAGCTTAACTGTTACAAAACGCTATTGCTTCATAATCCTAGTGCCAACAAATAATGAGCAATTACCTAATACTGGGGTTCTAAATAAGATCTATACCAACAAACAGCTGTTAGTAGTGTTTGGACTAGTGGTTTTGCAACTACTGGTTTTGCCTGCAGGAAGTCATTAAAAGATAAGCAGAAAATGAAGTCTGTTCCCTGGGTAGCAGAATTTCTTCCCTTCATAGCCATACAGAGAGGATTACTTTTGGACAACAGCAATAATTCTTATATTAGATGAGAATCACTCTTGTTTTTATACACTCTGTGTATATCAGTGTCAGGTGGGAAATGTAATGCCCTTTTCTATATTTACTTTTTAGCCATTTAAGAAAAGTAGCCATGAACAATGCAAAAAGTTGCCTACAGCCATACCTCTCAGCGAATTTCCTAGTTCAATCTGGCAGAATTATATTGTGGTCTATTTGTGTACTCTTAACGACTTTCCACTATTTCCAAAGCAGCATTATATTCCAGCTGTGTAGGCACTGAAGTTTGCATTTCAAATGGCTTATGGTTAGGAAGAAAGTCATGATTAAAAACAGGTGCACATCATTACACTTAATTCTGAGCTCTTTTCTCTCCTACATCCTATCATCTTAATGATTCCACAAGTAACTTCAGCTCACAAGTTTGCAGTGACCTACATGAAGGTCTTTTTACTTAGTTATATTTAATTTGTTAAATTAGAAAAAAATAAATTTTAGTCTTCTGTAGACAAAATGTTTTTATTAACATGCACTCGTAAATAGTGATAAGGAACCCTTAGAGATGTCTAAGCCAATACATACTAGGTGATTTTGTGTATCAGCAGTTATCCAACTACAATAAATAAAATACTATTTGCTTTAGAAAAGGCCAAGAAATATAGAAGAAGTTCCTGTTTGGAGTCTTAAATATTTAAAAATTTTATCACATTTATTTATTAACATGTGTGTATATATTCCTGTCTGGAGTTTTAATTCTCTCCTTCTACCATGTGGGTCTCAAAGTTCAAACTCAGGTTATCAAGTTTGATAGATAGTCTCTTTGTCCATTGAGCCACTTTACCAGCCAGAATCAAGGTTTTTCAAAGAAAAGTTCCAAAAACATGCCACTAATAGAAAAATACAGTTATATCTTATTAATATTCTGTTCATAAGTAATGATTGAATTGTTCCCTTAAAATTGTGGAATATCAAATCTGTTTTCATGTTCTTTTGAATTACTAAAATGTTTAAAATAAAAATGGAGATACAATGGTATTTTTATTTTTATGTGCTTTTTAAAGTTTATAATTTAATGCTCAGGTTATTTTTATAAAAATTATACAAACCAAGTTACAAAAATAGTCTATAAATCAGACAATAACACATACCATAAGAGTATGTTTAAATATATTTTATAATCTAAGTAGGAGAAAAATAGGATTATCTGAAACTGTGAAGCTTCTTTAGCTAAACACAGTGTGCCATTCACCGTATAGGCAAAGATCAGTTATTTTTAAAGAGTACTTTAACACATCAGGAAATAAAGACAACAGAACCTTATGAAATTACAGATTTCCTCCACAATAACAGAAACTGTTAAGTGAAGAGGGGGCCTAAGAAGAGAAGAAAAATTTTATGGGCTCTGTTAACTTGAAGTGCTTATAAAACTGCAAGCTAGAAAAGGCGTATTGAATGGGGAGGCTTTAATGGAGGAGAAAAAGAAGAACATGTGTGATAGAAAGGTAGAGGGTTAGATATTGGGAATACAGATGTTTAAGTGGGGGATAGGATATGGGGATGAAGGGATAAGATGGACTTGGAAGTGTTAACCAAAATTAAGAATATATGAAAAAGCCTAAACCTATTTTTTTTTTGAGACAGGGTTTCTCTGTAGCTTTTTCCCTTTTTCCTGAAACTTACTTGGTAGCCCTGGGTAGCCTCGAACTCACAGAGATCTGCCTGGCTCTGCTCCCAGAGTTCTGGGATTAAAGGCGTGTGCCACCACTGCCTGGCCAACCTACTATTTTTTAAGATAGTTAAAAAATAGTTAAAGGTAGTTTCAAGAGAGGCATCCTATTCATAGAAGCCATAGGTTATTAAACAAAGATCTCACCATCAGATGTGGTATCTCTCCAGTTATGGATTGTCCATAAGGGTTGCATCAAAGACCATCAAAAAGCATCGCAGGCAATTACTTTGTTGATGGTTGTGGCTATTGATGAGGACATCAAATATTTTAGTTACAGGAAATAGAGAAATCAAGGTGCAAATGACTCAGAAGTTTCTTTTTTGCTAGTTACTTTCACAGTTCTGTAAGGTGCTATCGATGTGAGATGCTGGTGATAAATATCTTTTAAAAATCACACATATGTAAGTACTCATGAAATAATATCAGTCTGGTAGGCAAGATGTGCCCACTAACTTAATAGTGGCATGGTTGTTATCTGGGTAACCAGTGGCTTTCTGATTGACTTTTGGGTCCATTTCACAAAGATGAATTTCTGCCTGGTAAGTGTAAACCTGACCAAAAGCACATGGCTTTGGAGGTCACGTGCCCTAGGTAAACAAGGTGTTATTGTTTTGATACACAGACACGCTGTTCGCTTGTCTTCTAAGTATTTCAGTTTGATCCGTAGATTATTGCTGATTACAGAGAAGCCTCTGATGAAGTAACTGAGGACTAATGCAGAAATTCCTAACTGGCGGCAGTGCTGAGAGTAAGTGACATTTCAGTGGTTATCCCTTAACGGAACATTTGTGTCATTCCTTCAGTGGTCTTGGAACAACACAGAAAGGGAAGATAAAGCAGGGTAAGATAAGGAAGATGGAATGGCATGCTGTCAAAAGCAATTTTCGGGACATGTTGTAGTAGCACCAGTGGTTATGTGTACAAGATCTCCACAGGACTAGGCCAAACATTCCGTCATAGAAGAGAGAGGGACTACAAAGACACATCCATTCCTGAAGCAATACAGGCAGTTAATGGTTTCTGGAAGAGGGAGATTGCCTTCCCCAGGGATAACCAAAATTAAGTTGCTTAGGATCAGATAAATAGCCTCAAACAAATGTTCAAGAAGGAATCCTATTTTGTCAATTGTTGGTCTTAATGCTTATGTTTTTGGGGTCCTCTTCGGAAAAGTTCAGGAGAGTATGCTCTGATTTCTCCTTTGTGATTCATGCTTTGAGGTCTTATTATGAGGTCTTGGATCTATTTTGTGTTGAGTTTTATGTAGGTTAAGAGATATGGATCTGGTTTCAGTCTGTTTCAGTCTTTTATTTTTCTTTGTTTTTCAAGACAGTCTTTCTCTGTGTAGCTTTGCACCTTTCCTGGAACTCACTTGGTAGACCAGGCTGGCCTAGAACTCATAGAGATCCTCCTGGCTCTGCCTCCTGAGTGCCTGGATTAAAGGTGTGCGCCACCACCGCCAGGCTGGTTTCAGTTTTCTACATGCAGCCACCCAGTATGACCAGTATGACCAGCACCATTTGTTGAAGATGCTGTCTTTTCTCTGGTGTGTACCTTTTACCTTTTTGTTTAAAATCTGGTGTATGCAGGGGTGCAGACTTAATTTCCAAGTCCTTAGTTCTAATCTATTGATCACCATGCCTGTTTTTGTGTCAGATCATAACTTTGGGGTTATATATGTTTAAAGCCCACCATTATAGTCTTATAGATGCTCTAAACTTAACTATATATTTATCTTCACCATTGATATTTATACTTTAAGATGAAATTGTGATAGAAATTATATATAGTTCTATGTATTTGATGGAAGATAGATCTGACTATGATGAACTACTTAGTTTTTTCTTATCTCCAAAATATTGTAGTTGCCTATTTCATTTGCATTTCAGAAAAAAATAGTTTTCTTAATGTAATATTTTTAACTGGAAGGGTCCTTTTTTATTACAACATTTAAAATCATAGCATCGCAGTATGATGAGTCAGTAAATTTGGGATATATACAATGTTGTGCTTAACAGTATCATGAGTATTCCCACGTTCTTAGCTGATCCTCTGAAATTTTCCTTTTTGTGTGACTCTTGAAAGATTAGAATATGCCTCTATGATGACTTGCTATGTTGACTCATTTATGACTTCTTAATGTTAGTAAATCAGGGTATCTATATATCTTATAAGACTTGGAAAAAATTCAGAAATAATTTAACTAATTACACATCACACTTTTTTGATCTTCCCATTTCAAAATGTGGTGCTGCTGGTGGTGGACCACACCTTTAATACCAACACTTGGGAGGCAGAGGTAGGTGGATGTCTGTTAAGTTCAATGCCAATCTTGTCTACATAGTGAGTTCCAGGAAAGCCAGAGCTGTAACACAGTGAAAACCTGTCTTAAAATAACTAAAAACCAATAACCAACCAGCCAAACAATCAAAAAGCAAAATCAAAAGTCTACAATATGAAAACTTGTTCATGTAATAGTACCTCACAAGTCTCAGAATGTCTTCACTTATTTCCTTTAAAAATTCCATGCATGTATGCAATGCATTTTGATAATAGCCATGCCTCTTATTTCCTAGCTAAATTTCTCCCCTCAAAAAAAAAATGACTCTCAAATTCATATTTTCTTTAAAATACATAACTAAATGACTCTAATTAATACTGTCCATATGTGGGTAGATATGCATTATCCACTGAGCTTGGGAGAGCTATCACTTGCTATCTCCATCAAAGAAAAGTGACTCCCATCCCTGTGTAATCCATCAATTATTAATAAATCTTCAAATGGGTAGGCCATTGGGAACCCCTCTATGCTCCATATTTTGTTTTCTTTTAGCCTCTCCTTTGAGTAATTTTAAATGCCCTACCTCCAATGTCATGAATTCTTGTTTTTGAGTGTAATGATCACTGCTTAAGCCCAGAAAAGAACAAAGTTTAGAGCACAGGATCCTGAATTAAGACAAAGACTCAACTGTGGCACTGACAGGTGTGAATACTTCTGTTTGCCAGATGTTACTGTTCTAGGAAGCAGGGTGTTGTCTTGTAGCACTGAAAAATAAAAGGATTTTGGGGAAGGCTACAGTGTGACAGAGTCCTGAGGTCCTCTGTGACCTGGACTTTCCTGCACTGCTTTTACCAGGGTTGTACTTTCTCTGATAGTTTGAGACTCTGAGTCACTGGGTAAAGGATACCAGTTTTTCCTCACATGAAGGAGAAGCTATGGTTCTAAACATCACAGAGCGTTAGCAGGTCAGGCCATGGGGGGAACAGACATCACTTCTTTGGGGATTAGCTTGGATTCTGATCCCAGAAAACTCCATTGTCCTCTAATTAAGGTACAGAATTGAAGCTTGGGAGAACCTTGACAGTGATATATCAAAATTATCATGTAGAATGTTTGCTGCCATTTTGAAGCACAACCAGAGCAGACACATTGCAGCAGTTCTTTGTGTAAACTGATTTTTGTGAGAGTTTATGAGGCATTCAAAGCCAATATAAGATTATGATGATGCTTGTTTCCTAGCTTTTATGGAGCTGTGAGTTGTAGTCTGATTTTCCTTTGCTTTACATCTAGTACCCACTTATGAGTTAGTCCATAATATATTTGTCCTAAGATTCTGGATTACCTCACTCAGGATGATATTCTCTAGTTCTATTCATTTGCCTGCAAATTTCATGATGTCACTGGTTTTTTTTTGTTTGTTTGTTTGTTTGTTTTTTGTTTTTTGTTTTTTTTTTACAGCTGTGTAATACTCCGTTGTGTATATATATACCATATTTTCTTCATTCATTCTTCAATTGAGGGGCATCTAGGTTGCTTCCAGGTTCTGGCTATTATGAATAATGCTACTATGAACATAGTTGAGCAAGTGTTGTTGTACTATGCAAGGAGGACCCTAAGAGGGATATACAAATCACCTTGGGAAGAGGAAACAGAGGAGATCTTGATGAGTAAATTGGGGAGTGTGTATTTTTTAATGTAATGATATGTTAATGATGAAGCTTTAACAAACTGTTAAAATACAATGATCAGCTATAATAACTTTTATTCCTCTGTTATACAAAATGTGGTGGTTGTAGTGTTGTCCTGGTGTCAGAAACCCAGGTTTCTTTCCTGCTTTGCTTCTCCAACTCTTCTACTTTTAGTGGGAAGGGATGGAGACTGTGAGAAATGTGTATATACTCTTCAAGAGACATATTCTAAAAGAGATCACATTATTTCCCTGCATAATTTATGGGACTCACTAATCACTTGACCTTGGGTATTTGCAAGGAATGTGAGAAAGAATTGACCATTACCAAAGAGCCACTTTTCAGAACAGAACTCCACAGATTTGTACAGTTATAATGAAATATAATAAACACAAGTTTAAGGTACTGGAGTCAAATTTCAAGGACAGACACATATATGCACACATTCTGCATAATTGTTCAATGAGTAACTGTTGGTATCTTGAATCCCTTATATATTGTATATCACCTTTTAGGTATTTGGTTGAAAACATAGTTCAATTTTATGCTTAGTTTCTTCATTGTTTTAGCAATTTCTTTTTTAGAATTCTTTTTTTCATTTATTTTATATAGTGACCACTTTCCCTTCCCTCCTTTCTTCTTATCCCCTCCTCCTCAACTCCCATCTACCCCATCCTCTCCCTGTCCACTCCTCCTTGGGGCAGGCCTCACATGGGAATCAACAAAACATGGCACATCAAGTTGAGGCAGGACCAAGCTCCTCCTCCTGCATCAAGGCTGGGAGAGGCAACCCAGCATGAGGAATATGTCCCCAAAGGCAAGCTCAAGTGCCAGGAACAGATCCTGATCTCACTGCTAGGTACAAACAGACCAAGTTACACAACTGAAGTTCATTTAGTATATAGCCATCATACTGTTTGTACCCAGAACCTATTCTTTTAACTTATCCTATTGAAACTGTGCTCATAAGTTAAACTGCTCCCACCATCCCTGAGATTCTCCGGTGACTGAAGAAGGAGAGTGACGTCACAGAAAGGAAGGGACTCAGAGTGTGAAGTGTCAAGGATGCTGAGTAGCATGCTATCTCAAGACGAAGATGCTGAGGGAAGAGGAGTTATCAGAGGAACCAGGGCTGTTAGGTTCATTCATGACCAGGAGGCACATAGTTGATAAAAACATTATAGAATGAAGCTAGGAGAGAACAGAGGTGTCCTGGACCTGTAGGTCCCTGATTTATGGCAGAAGGCTGTACTAAAGTCAAACTTCTTAGCCATAGCCAGGCCAGATGAAGGGCAGTCTGTAGCTGTGAGCCAAACTTGGCCTGAGTTCATTGGACCTCTGTGAAGAAGGTGGCTGGCTGAAGGTACAAATGGGGACAGAATTGGAGATGGCAACTGGCAGGAATGAGAGATGAGGTCCCTAGTGGTATTGATATTGCTGCTTCCACAGCAAAAGGGTGTGAGATAATTCTAGGAACTGGGAAGAGGCTAACTTGTGCAGTTTTAGCAATTTCTTTTCAGACAATCTTAACTTTAATGAAGCTAAAGTAATAATGTTTCTGTTATGTCTAAAGATATTTTTCCTTTGAAATATTTCCCAAAAGTGTCATAAATATTTACTCTTAAGTTTCTTTTAGGATTTTATTAATTTTATGATTTAAAGTATCACATATTTAAATTTATTTTTATATGCTAATGTTGTTAGTCAAAGTTCTTGATTTTATTTTATTATGAATGTCCTAGTTTTTTTAAATCACTATTTCTTGGAAATAAATTCGTTTCTCTGCTACCCATCTCTTTCCCCCTTGTTCAAAGCCACTTTTTGGTACTTGTATAACTTTCTAGACTTTATTTCATTCCATAGACTGGTTAGTATTTATCTTTAGATTAATCCTAGGTACTCAACAGTAAAATCCTTCCACTTTGTTTGTGTTTCTGGAAGTTATTTTGTGTATTTTAATTTATTATATTGGGTATGAATTTTACAATAATTTTTTAGGTATCTATAAATGTTTACTTACACTGTGATTAGAACTATGTCATGAAATAGACATGAATGGATATTATGAAGTTGGATCTTTTTTTTTAACAAAAGTGAAAATTCTTGTCATTTATTTAAAAGTTTAGACAGTTTACAATTAATGTTATCATTTGGTTCAACTCTGTACTTAGATTATTCTCTTATTTCCTATCATCTGTTTGGCCTTCTTCTTCTTCTTCTTCTTCTTCTTCTTCTCCTCCTCCTCCTCCTCCTCCTCCTCCTCCTCCTCCTCCCCCTCCTCCTCCTAAAACCTGATGAGTTATTTGAGTAAATGGATGTACAAAAACAAAATTTAGGTGATTCATATGACTTTAGTAAAAAATGAGGTAATATACAATGGAATGATATAAAATGTTTATGAGTCAGATATGACCAGGGATTACTAGCTAAAATAAATAATAAGTATTTGTGCTAACGAGTCCCATTTAAAAAATGCTTAAGCTGGCTTTTTAAGAAAAATGGACAAAGGTGGGAGTGATACAGGGATCATGTATAGATTTTTCAGATATATACACATTTTTAAAAAAGACATGTACTTGAAATGTATTTTTCTCTTCAAGATAATATTTTTATTAATTTTTTGGGAATTTTACAACATGCACTCTGATCAGTCACTTCCCAATCTTCCCATGTCTGTCCTCTAACCCTTGTAACACACCCCAAAACTAAAAAATAATAGAAAAAAATTTTTCAGTTTGTGTTATCTATATACTCACTGGAGAATGGTCAAACTCTCAGTGGTCTGCCTCTTAAATAGAACTGAGCCCTTCCCCTCCCACACCCCACACCAGAAGCCATCAGTCATGGAGAACTACACTACAGCATCCTTATCACAGATTTTAGGAGTTATCTTCAATGGCTTCCATGTCCTTGGTCTGTGCTGCAATGTGAAATGTATTTATCTAAAGAAGTTCTGTTGATGTTGAACAAATGTGAGAAAATACTGAACATAGGTAATCTCTGGGGCAGGATGGGGGGACAAACCACAAAACATTGCTTGTCTACAAGATTGAATATATATATATATATATATATATATATATATATATATATATAGTTAGTTAGTTAGTTAGTTAGTAAGTGAGTTAGTTAGTTAGAAACAAATTTAAAATAGGAAGTGTCAGTGAGAATGAATGAAATCTGATTCCTTTCATATTGGTAATAGAAGTGCAAAGTGGAACAGTTGTTTGCTGTGGGATGTTCTGTATGCTAGGAATATGTGTTGCTGATTGGTTGATAAATAAAATGCTGATTGGCCAGTAGCCAGGAAGGAAGTATAGGCAGGATAAGTAGATAAGGAGAATTCTGGGAAGAGTATGTCTGAGTAAGAAGACGCCAGCCCAATGCCAGGGAGCAGCATGTAATGGCACACAGGTAAAGCCAAGGAACACGTGGTACCATATAGATGAACAGAAATGGGCAAAGTTTAAGTGTAAGAGCTAGTCAGTAGGAAGCCTGAGTTGATGGCTGAGCAGTTTTAATTAATATAAGCCTCTGTGTGTTTACTTGGGACTGCAGGGCTAAGGGAGCCGGGCTGAACCAGAAAAACATTCAGCTACACTTGTTTCTAACAGTACAGCATTCTCTCAGAAAATCATGCAATTACTGGGTGATCACAGTGGTTTGGATGACAATCTCCCACCCCATGTTTGCATACTTAGTGCTCAGATGGTAGGACAGTTTGAATGGTGTGGTCTTGTTGAAGGAGGTGTGCACTGGGACTGTGCTTTGTTGTTTCTTTTTCTCTCTCTCTGCTTCAGGGTTGCAAATCAAGATGTGAGCTTCTAGCTCTTCCTTCACTCCACCACTATGGAACCTAATCCTCTAAGACTGAAAGCCAAATTAAATGCTTACTTTTGTGTTTCCTTGGTCATAGTGTTTTATCACAGCCACAAAATTGTAACTAAGCCAATCCAGAAATGTACTTCAGTGCAAGAAAAAAAAATCTGAAAATTGGGCCCAGGGAGTTATTTTTATTTTCATATCATAGCAAAATGTTCACAACAGCCAGAAGATGAAAACAATTTTCACTTCTTCACAGAACAATAAAATAGAAAACACAATACGGATTATGTATAAAACAGAACGTATTTTGTCTTTAGAAGGAGGGTAGTTCTGACACATTTTATAAAATGAATGAAACCTGAAGATATTTTGCTAAGTAGAATAATCCCATTTAACATAATTAAGTACACTGAAATTCCCATTATGTGAGCCTCGTAAAGTAGTCACCTTTGAAAACTGAGAATGTAGCACTGCAGTGTCAACATCCTGAGGAGAGGGGAATGAGGACTTCCTTAATATTTGCGGAGTTTAAGTTGAAAAAAGGTGACAAAGTTGTGGATATGGATTGTGGTAATGGCTGCACAATAGGAATATATTTAATTTCACAAACTGTATACTTAAAATGATTTAACTAATGTGTATGTATGTTGGATGTATTTTAAAACATACATATTTACTCTAAGAGAGTAACAAATGTCACAGTATAAATGACTGTTTCTGTCTGAATGTGACCCATTTCACACCTTATTAAAAGGTTGATATTTAATCATCTACTCACATATTTTTGAAAATAGAAAATGAAATGAAATAAAATCTTGCTGCTAAGTAGGATTTATTTATTTATGTATTGTACTCTGTGTGTGGACATAAAAATAACTGGGTTTGGAGAGATGACGCAATATTAAGAGTACTTGCTGTATAATTACAGGGATCACAGTTCTCATCTTAGCAACTAGATAAGAAGCTGTGGAGTTCTGCAAAGCCCAGTTCCAAGAGATGGGTGTACTCTTCAGGCCTCTGAGTATAGATGAGGACACAAACACCCTCTTTTTCTCTGCCTGTTTCCCCCATCTCTCTGCTCTCACATATAAGTAAACATTAGATTGATAGGTAGGTAGGTAGATAGATAGATAGATAGATAGATAGATAGATAGATAGATAGGCAAATGAATAAATATATCTCTTTTTTAAAGTTTAAAAGAAGATAATCTGGGGCCAGGGGAGACAACTTCACTGAAAAAGCACCTGACATTCAAAGTCAAGAACCTGAGGTTTGATCCCCAGCACTCATTTAAACATTCAGACATGGTATCTAATGACTTTAATACCAGCTTTGGGGGTAGGTTGGAGAGAGCATGGGAAGGTGATGGACCCAGGCAGATCTTTGAAGCTGAAGCTCATTAGCCAGCCAGCCTACTAAAGAGATAGTTCAATGAGACATGGTGTCCTGAACTAAAGGCGGGAACCATCAAAGAAAGACGCTTTGATTTTAGGCCTTTACATACATGTAGACAAATGTTCATGCACATGTGAACACACAAAACAGAATACCGCAGACACAAACACTTGTGAACACATCCCAAAATACAAATATCTATTTCAAACAGTATCATAATACATCTTTTGTATCAAAAGTGAAGTTATACATCATGGTTTAGAATACAAATGGACAAGTATATTTTATTATAATACAATAAATTAAAAAGTTTCTGTGATCATTATTGTTTCTGTAATTCCTGAGCCAGTGAATTTTATTATCACCAGAAGCTACTCTCATTCCTTACGGTAATAAGAGGTATTAAATGCATATGATTATGAAAATTATTGAAATTTCACTGGGACGTTAGCTGGGAAATTTCTGTGATAAAGAACAAATGCCATTTCCTCACTTTCCCCCTTTGCTTTTTCTTATGCTGGTCTTTAACAGCAATGAAAGAACTGAGGACTAAGGCTGCTCCAAGATTGCTGCAAATGAGGGACAGAGCCATTTCCTGCTGGCTGCAAACCAGACATTACCGACTGTCTAGCATCTCTCAGGTGGGAAAAGAATACATGTGTACTTCCTTTTCAACAAAAGATCATTATTAGCTTGTTTCTACTGTCCTTAGTTCAGCCAAATCCTAAGTACTTGAAGGTCAATTCTGTTAAAAATATTTTTGTGTGTGGTCTGTTTATAAAGGTCAGCAAATCCACACTGCTATAACTTTTCAAGGTTACTCTATGAATCTGTTATTAAATGGATGTGATTTCTTTTGACATCACTTAGGATTTCAGAAATTCTTCCCTATAGAAGCTTCAAGTCTCAGGCATTCTTAGTCCATGTTTGCTGAAGAGCTGTACTGGCCAAATGAAATGCAATAATCAAACTCATGTGCTGACATCTGCTTATACATTACCACACCACAATGTGGCTTTCCTGTCATAATATTTATAATGATTTATTTTCTAATTTTGACAGAGAGTGAAGCATGAATATTCATGTGCCACTGCATTTAGGCAGCCCCAAATGCCTAATCTTCCATTTGGAAATAGTATATTTTCTAGCTTAGGGAAACCGTGTTATCTGAGACATTATTGGGGAAAAACAAAAACCAGAAATTAATCTTTTGGTTTTACATTTATGCATTTGTAATTTATTAAAATAACTAAGAATGTCCTGATGGAATTGCAGTTGTTAAGTCAGACAGCTGTGGCTTAAAAAGCAGCAACTTTTTAAAAAATGGTCAACACTAGCCCATGACAGTTCAATGAGAACAGGAATAAGCCTAGAAATATCAGTCGAAGAAAGGTCTTCAGGTGTCTCCTCAGTGGACCTGCTGTACCTTAGCAGCAGGGCATGGAGAAAGCTAACATTCCTCTAACATGTATATAGTCCATCATGAAGTATTACATCACAGAAGTTGACAGATAAATCAGTGAACACCAGAGAGTTAACACACTAATAAATAAGGCTCTGTGTTTATTCATTTTAATTTTTAAAACTATACAAGTAAATATTCACTTAGTTTTCCAACCACAATTTGTGTAACCACATAGTTTTCTGGTGGTCTTTCTATGATTGAATATTATATGTATATGTAAATGATTTTGTACAATTAATGGATAGGTTATAAATCAAGATTTAAAATGTGAGCTGGTACTATGGCTCAGTGGGTAAAGATGCTTGCCAACATGACCCACAGTGTGGAGGAGTGAACTGCAGGTTCCTGCAGATTTTCTTATTGTCATATGTGTGGTATGACACACACAGGACTAAATGATTTAATTAAAACATATAACAAATGGGATATAAGTGGAAAAGTACATGTTATCATAGCACTTGTGTGTTATTAACTGAAATTTCTAAATTATGGCAACACACTCATTAGTTTCATGCTTCTGTGTCATAATTTTCAAAAGTAGGATTCAGCCTTTGCATAGCCATGAGATGAATAAAAGATCTTTTTCTATTCCATTATGGCTGAAAGGGCCATAGCAAGAGGGAAATCTGTTCCTTCTGCCTCCAACTCTCACAGAGCTCCAAAGAGAAGTTAACTAAGCCTCTCTCCCTCTAAAGAACTCAAGACTCAAAGAATTCTGCTCTTCGCCTTCATGTATCTCCTCTCCCTTCCTATAAACCATTTCTCACCTGACTCCTCCCTACCACTTCCTGTCAGCTAGTTGCTGACTCAGCCTCCTGACCACAGGTAAATTTTATTTAATCAAACACATCTTTGTATCATTAAACAAACATTCCATAGCATAAACAAAAGCAACACACATTGAAATCATATTCTACAATAGGCCAGTTATCATAAAAGAAAAACAGAAATCAATGCTACTTTTAGTATGTTAGTTTATTTTCTCAACTTCAGAAGATAAAGTAAAAAGTTATTTACTCTTGTTTATAGAATAGTATGCTTTTCAAATTTATTTAAAAAATGTTCATTTCTCATAACAAAAATGAAACCATTTTTAAAAGTTTTAATCACACCATTAAAGTGATTGGCTAGTGTTTTAATAGGTAACATACTTACTGAAAATTTACTTATTTTTAATGATGATAACATTGTCTCTCCCTTTACCCTTTAATTTTGTGATTAGTGTTGAGCACCTTCATGATGACAGCCATGTCTTCTTGTATCATCTTAATGTGCAACAGAAGTTACTTTTTCTTGAGAATGCAAATATTCTCTACATTTTATGAAAGATGTGATGCTCACCATCCCAAGGTAAAGTCAATCCAAATGCTGAGTTACTCCAGGCTCTGTGTCAAGTGGTAGTAAGGACACTATGGCCTGTTCAGTATTGATGTAGTTTTGTAATTACTATTATGTCTTTCCAATATGAATATACTTGTATGGTTATTTAATTATAACATCTTTCAAACAAATAGTGTATGGCTTGATATGATAAAAGCCATACTTTTACTTAAAACATGTGTTTTCAGAAGTTTTATGTTTCATTTTCTCTAAAATCAAGAATATATTCAGTTCCTTTTAAAGAATTTGTTGAGAACACTGTGCTAAAGGAAAGAGGGTTGACTTGATTTTCACGTTGTACTTCCTATGGAGTCTTGATAAGCAGATAAACCACTTGCTGACTTAGACAACAAGGACTATTTCAAATCATTTCAACTTTTACATATTAAAAATATTTTTGTTTATAATTTTTAGAGATACAATATTTTCAAAATTTATTTGGAGGAGCAGGTGTGATATCTCTGTGGGTCAAAACACTTGCTGTACATGCCTAATGATGCAAGTTCTGTCCTAGAACCTGCAGGAAAATGCAGGATGCAGTGGTATACATCTGTCATTCTACATCAATGCTGGGACCTGAAGACAAGAGAATCACAGAGCTCATAGGCCAGTGAGCCTTGAGTACTCAACACAGCAGAAACAGCAAAAGAGATTGTGCTGCAGTGTAGATGAATTTCTAAATGGTTTTATTAAATAAAAACACAGAGCCAAATACAGGGGTGAGAGCCTTTGATCAGGGAAATAGGGAAAGCCACCAGCCATCCTTACCTCACCAGCTCTGCAGCTTCCAAATGCATGTTACTTCCTGTCTACCCACACCTTTATTGCCTTGCTGTTCTGCCCTCTCATTGGCTATCTTAGCTCAGCTACCTCACTTCCTCTTCCTACACAGCTCTGTCACTTTCTGTCTGTCTGTACAGACCTCCAGGTCTCTATGGTTGGTATTGGGATTAAAGGCGTGTGTCACCACATTTGGCTCTGTTTCCTAGTGTGGCCTTGAACACACAGAGATCCTGCCTGCTAAGGGATTAAGGGCATGTGCTGCCTGACTTCTTGTTTACTTAAAATGGCTGGCCTTTCACCCCTGATCTCCAAGCAAGCATTGTTTATTAACATACAAATAAAGTATCACCGCATTTCAGCACAAATATAGTATTACCACACTGAAGCAACGTGGAGAGAATCAACTCTCCAATGTGTGTTCTGATCTTTACATGTGCTAATACTCATAATCTTAAGGTTGTACACACATATATACTATTCACTAATGAGATAATGAAAAAATTAAAATAAAATTAAAAAGATATTTATATGGTATTTATAAACTGTAAAAAGGTCCATTTGGGGGGAGTAGCCCAAATATGTACATCAGAAGGAATGCATTATCCCTTTTATAACAGAAAAGCATGGGATTATTTTTGAATAATTGTTTTTTTACTTTGTTTTTAAATGTCCCTTTTTCATAACTGTGAATTTCTTTTTCACTCCTCATATAAAGACAGTAATGTGGCATTATTATTAAGCATATGGGTCACATTAACTGATCAACAGTAGCAAAGATTTTCTTTGTTAAAGTAGCTTGAACTCACTTCTTCTATATTTCACTTTGAACTTGAGTTGGGTTCCACAGTGTTTAGTGAGAGATCTCTCTTGTATTTATTTCCTAGTATAGTGTTCGCTCACATAATAATTTTTTTTTGTAATAACTCACTATGTTTTCTGATATACTATTTTGGGATAAGTACTTTCTAAATAATTAAAATAATCAAGATTTTTTCCCCAAAAAAAGATCTAGAAAAGAGAACTATACCATCTGGAAGACATTATATAGCCATCTAGACAGAATTAGCTCTGTGAAGCCTACAAAGTATAACACCTGTTCACTAACCTATAATTATTATCTTATTTAATACATATCATTATAATTGACTTCTGCATTGTATTCTAAAAGATGTAAAGTAATAGTTAAACATTTCTTGGTTTTACTGTTGTTATATTCTATATGTGATCTGCTTTAAAAATTGCACTAAGCTTTTTACAGAAAGAACTCATGGTTTTGTGGAAAAAAAATTCAGTGAAATATCCACAGTCCCATATCTGTGTTTCATGTGCTATTTCCCTGTGTCAAGGAGCAGTAGCCTACTGATATTTAATTGGTCTGCCTTCAAGATCCTTATCCCTGGCCTCTTGGGAAGAAAGCTGACAAATTGACCCCCATATTCTCCAGACTGTCTTAGATCCTTCTGCTGTCTTTCTAACAGACAGTGTATTCAGCCTTCAATATGGCAGCTCCAAGCTCCAAGACTGTGTTTCAGAGTCCTGATGGAGAATTCTAGCTGACTGGTTGTCTAGCCTTGCTAGTTCCTCAGTACCATCCCTTCCACTTTGTTAAATTAAGCAGGGAAGTCTTTAAAACTGGTTGAGTTTCCAATGGAAGGCAGATTAGAGTTCTCTGCTCCATCAGAGGAACATCAAAATATCTATTTGTCTCTATTCCACCCACCACAGCAATTTTGCTGAATACTATTGTGTTGGTGCAGAGAGGTGGAGGATTGTCCAACTTTGATTCAGGGACATAGCCTGGTGAAAAATCTCAGGCTCCCCTTTCCAGCTCTAAGACTGCATGATGCTGCTCTGTCTTTCAATTTTCTCAGTTTAGGAATCATATCTCCTCAGACACTAGTTCTATTTAATGTGATAACACTGATGAGCCCTGTAATACAGGTTTGTAATCTTATCTACTCTACATAGGACATTGTATCAGGGAGATTGCAGGTTCAAAGCCAACATGGGTAATTCTGTAAAACCCTAGGTCCAAATAAAATGTAACAGGTAAAAATGAGTAGTTGTGACTGGGAATGTAGCTGTTTAACATGGATGTTATGGAATTCACTAGCTGATACTAAATACTGAAAACAATCAACCCCCACAATGCAACTTAAAATAGAATTGTTCCTATTCTGTTTTTTAAAACACAAAGAAATTGTCATTAGGTATTAATTCATTTTTCAGAGCTGGCACTATTTTGGCAAATTAATAAATGACATGTCATTTGTTAAGAAGCTTGAAAGTATGAGAAAGAAAGGATCTTAGTATTTTTATTAAGTATCAAAATAACATAAGCAATTAACTTGGGAGGCAAAAGCAGGTAGAGGTCTGCAACTGTAAGGCCCATGAGGTGTTCAGTGAGTTCTAGTCCATGGAGGGATACACAGCGAGACACTGTATCAAAAACAACTAGTCATCCAAAAAAACTACCACTATAACTTTGATTTTTAGAAAAATTAATATAGTCATTTTATAAGAGAATAACATGCTTTGGTCATTCAGATGAAATTTTAGGTTACATTCAACTCACTGGTAATTTATTAAGAACCTTATATGTACCAAATTCAGAATTCAAGGAATCCGAAAATTGTTTATATAAATACTCTGCTGTTAAGAAATAAGCCTTTGGCAGTCTAGAAGTAAATTAACTCTCATTATCTCTCCAAGGGCATTGAGAAGCATTACTTTTACATTAATGTAATTTTCTTTTTGATGCCATCATTATGGTTATCACTGGTTGATAAATGACCACTGCCCATTGTCACACCTGCTACATTACCCCTGAAAGCAGAAAATGTAGTGCTGTTGGGCTCCTCGAAAGGTTAATTTACATTTCTGCAATCATGAATGACAGTTAGAGGGGGTTTTGGAGGGCTGAATTACTGTGATTACTGTTTGCTAGACATTATGCAAATTGTATTAAAGTAAAGTGGAGGAAAAATGAATTTAAGCTGAATTTGATTTACCCTAGTGTTATTAAAGATATAACCTAAAGTGTAAACAAAAACTCCGATAGAATAATATTCTAATTTAAATGTAAAGGTTATAGAGGACAAATAGAATGCCTGTTCACAGAACATTTTTACTGTAGCAGTGTGGTTTTGAGCAGAGTACAATTAAATCCTGTTTTTGAATGTCTTATAATTTATAAATAATTCCAGCATATTATTTTAAACAAAAATTTGAATATTTAACATAGATAGAGACTTATATACCTAGTATATTATTTGCCTTTCTATTTACTCATAAAAATCTATTGACTCTAATAATTGTTCCTTTCTGGAACTCAACATGTAGCAATATCATCAATGCATCAATTCATGACTTTTTAATATATAGTTCTTAATTTTGAGGTAAATTTTCTACAGATAACTGTACTGAATTGTCAAGCCTATAGCCACACTTCCCTTCATTCTTACTGGGATTAATTTATTTTCTTATTTAGATTACATAAGGGATGAGCGAAAGTATACAGAAGTTAAACTAACAGAATTATTAATTGTTTTCTGTGGTTCCAATAACATAATAACAAATAAAACAGTCAAGCTATATTTGGGTATATGTGAATATGATACCTCTAGGTCAGTTAATATAAGTGAAACTGTACCAAAACATTGAAGGTACTTTTTATGAATTATACTGCCTCCTAAAACCCATTTATAAAGTTAAACCAAAATAAATATATTCATGGAATGTGAGAATTGGTATGAACTGCTATATTTGCTGTCTGTGTGACATCAAAGATTATACCAGATGAGTATGTATGTTTTTGTTGTAGTTGGATATTAAATGGCACTGTTTGGGAATGTTTTAAACCTTGGGTCTTGAGGTTTGGTAGCTCAGCCCCTCTTCCTATTCTGTTTTTTGCTTTTGACTGCAGCTGAAATGTGACTAGTTGTTTCAGACTATCGATAAATCCAAAATAAACACTTACCCATTTAAGATGCACATAAGAGATATTTGTTTATGATGGGAAAATAACTAATACATGCTATAGATTCAATTTTGAAAGAAACAAAATACATCAACTGTGCTGATTAGTATTGCTTGTCAACTTGAAGGGAGTTGGAATAATATAAGAGCCAAATAAGCATGTTTTTATGGAATTATCTAGATTAAATTAGCCTCTGTGGAATTACTAGATTGCTTTAATCCCTTAATTTGGGGCCTCACCTTTCCATGGACTGAGTCCTAGACTTGATAAAAAGGGAAAAGTGAAATAGTAGCTAGAATTCTGCTTCATCTGCTTCCTGATTTGATAGTATGTGTTATCCTACCTCAAGCTTGAATTCCTGATCTTCTGCCTGCACACCAGTTCTGGGAATGCCAATGTGAGTCATCACCAGTTTTATGCTAGCTGGGGATTGAAGCCAGGTTTTATAGATGTTAGACAAGTACATTATGACCTGTCTGAGCTACAGCTATAGCACTAGTGACTAACTTAAAAAAATAGTGATTTATAAAAATAGTCAGATTGAATAAATTTAACAAATTATTTTAGATGTGTGATTATAAAAATATAATGCTCTTGATATAAGATTAGGAAAGTGCCTTAGAAGTTACCACAGTGAAAACAGAGGTAAGGTCTGGTATGGACCAGAAAATGAGTGAAAAGGAGAGAAATGGCAGCTTGCCTTCAATTCTTTGTTTTACCAGGGGCCAGGTGGAACACAAATTAGTGTGTATAAAGCAGTGAGGAAGATTGAAATGAGAGTACAAGGCCTCTTTCATTTGGAACAACTATTTTTTCATATGTAAATTGTGACAGAATATCTCAGGTGACCTAGGTTTGCACTGAGCTATCTTACATGACATTTGTGCCTTCCTCACAGAAAAGTGACATTACTAATGGCTTTATATGGAAGAAAGTAGAGAGGAAATCTGTTGCTACATCAAAAGACCATCCGAACACCTATTAAAAGAATATGCAGCATGTCCATTACAGGCACAATGAGGACCATTTAACTGTTTATACTTGTCATGATTCTTTCTTCTTTTGCATTAGTCTTCAGGTTATTCAGGTTGCCTTTGCTTCTTTGTGTAAGTCAGAGCCTCTGAGCAATTAGTTGCTGACATCCTGACATCCCAAGGTGGTTTCAGATTTGTGCTATTGGTTTTGAGTTCACTCATGTGAAAATCCATCTGGCACCTACATGAAGACCAAAGGACTTTCTCAGCTGTGCTTTGTCCCGAGAAACAATGCTATCAGATACAGCCTGCTGTCATCCTCTTCTCTGTAGTACTGTTCTGTGCTGACTATCCATGAGTTCACATACTTAATCTTCTTCAGGCCATTTACTTTTCCTTATCTCCCACGGGTGCTAGGTTACCTTTGTGAAAACTCTAAATACTTTCTTGCCTTCGTGTGTTGTCAAATTTTATTCCCTAGAAAAATTATTATAAGTAGAGTAGCTCTGGCTCTAGACATTTTCCCACCTCAGGCAGAGGATACAATTCACTGCAACTTTTCACTTTGGGGCTTTTTATCTTCCCTTGCAGCTTAAGTATAATAGGAAAATAAGCTCAATGGTCAGCAATTACTCTATCCTCATGGCTAAGAGATTTGTTGTTGTTCATCACCAGTTTAGAATCTGATACTCAAACTCTGACCTTCACTAAATGTATAGTTTAGGAACATTTTAAAAATGTGACCTCTTCTGTTTCCTCCATTTTATAATGTTCGTTGATCTAGTCCATGTCTGACATATTTGTCATCATGGCAACGTTGACAATATTGGGTTGGACTGAGGTGGCAATCACAGAGCCTGCATGGTCTGCTTTGGGTCCTCCACATGCATGCTGTGGTTGTTTAGTTTAGGATTCTTGTGAGACCCCTAAGAGTGGGAGGAGACGTGTCTCTGACTCTTTTGCCTGCTCTTGGGACCATTTTCCTCCTACTGGGTTACCTCATCCAGCCTCCATATGAGGGTTTGTGCTAGCTTTATTGCATCTTGTTATGCCATGTTCAGTTGATATTCCTGGGAGGCCTGCTTTGTTCTAAAGGTAAACTGAGGAGCATTGGATCTGGAGGAGAGGGAAGGTATGTGGAGGGAACTGACAGGGGTGGAGGGAAGAGAGGCTGCAGTCAGGATGGACTGTATAAGAGAAAAATAAATATAAAGAAAAAATCAGAATATTAGGTTGGAGAGACGGCTCAGAGAGTAAAGGCACTTGCCACCAAATCTGACAACCTAAGTTTGGTCCCCATGAAGCACGTGGTAGAAGAGAACTGATTCCTACAAGTTGAACTCTGAGCTCTCCCTCTTATTCACCACATAAATAAATAAATATTATAAATATACATAGGTATATAACATATATGTGATATATATTGCATATAAAGGTTATATATATTATATACTACATTATATACAACAAATATAATATTTTATATATTATAGGTGTTACAAGCATATACATACACACACATACATGCATGCATATACATACATATATGTATATATGTATGAGCAAGAGAGAAAGATAGAGAATATTAGAGATTATAGCTGACCAGCGTCATCACACAGCTTACTTATTCAGCCATCTGACCATCCTCAAATTCTTCATCAAGGCACTCTCCTGTCGAAGTTGCATCAGTAACAGAAGCAGCCACCCTGAGGACTGCCCCTGGTGCTCCAACTAAAAGCCAAGAAATGCTGCACCAGAACCAAATGAGGATTGAACCACCATTAACAACATATTTATCTGCCATGACTTTTCCAAATAACAGCGTTGAGTCCAGATCACCTGATTCATCCTTAACTCCAGGAACAGGGTTAATTACTTCACAAGTGAACATTACAGAGGTGTGGCTCTGGGGTCCTCCAAAGGAAGGACCTGACTGGTATAGGATGCAGTCCAGAGCAAGGTGGTGAGAGACAACAGAAAAAAATCATGGCACAGTCACAGTGAGGGCACTCTTTCTTCCTGACATCCATTCTTTCTTTTATCATACCAAAGTCAACTCCGCAACATCACCTGGCCTTTTATTATACCCTTTTTCACTCATCTCTGAACTCTATATCTCTGTCTCTCTGTCTCTCTCTCTCTCCTGTAGTAAAGAACATAATATGGCCTGGTTTACTGAGTCTCTTTGACTTGGCCTTCTGGAAGAAGAAACTGGAACAGATTAGCTGATTGTATATTGTTATCATTCTCTTTTTGTTCTACCGTTACCCCAAACACCCACATCTCTACCACCTTTTTAATGCCTCTATAGTTTCTTCTTCTATTTATGTCCTGCTTTCTACACCTTATCTTTAAACCCAATAAAAATGGACGAGTTTTATCTCGTGCTTTTTCCTCTTATTTATATTTCTTACACTCTTCCATATGAACCCATAGTAAATTAATAATCAGCACATACAGTACTATAAAACTCCATGTACTCCCTAAAAGAATTGACACTGAATGGTCGATTATTTTGTGTGGTGATATTGTATCCCCTAATATATTGTTCACCCTAATGAACTTATCTGGGGTCAGAGGACAGAACAGCCACTAAATACAGAGGACAGAACATGGTGGCACTCACACCTTTAATCCTGGCATTCCAGATGTAGAGATCCATCTGGATCTCTGTGAGTTCAAAGCCACAGTGGAAACAGCCAGGCATGGTGGCACATGCCTTTAATCCCAGGAAGTAATGGCAGAGAGCAAAAATGTATATAAGGCGTGAGAACCAGGAACTAGAGCCTGGTTAAGATTTTAGGCTTTTAGCAGCAGTTCAGCTGAGATTCATTCTGGATGAGGATTTAGAGGCTTCCAGTTTGAGGAAACAAGCTGAGAAGTTGGCAAGGTGAGGTTGGATGTGGCTTGTTCTGTTTCTCTGATCTTTCAGCGTTCACACCAATATCTGTCTCCCAGGTTTGTTTTTGTTAATAAGACCTTTGGAGATTCATATTACAATTTTGTAATTGACGTTTATACTATTTTCATGGTGAGATCACTCTGGATTGTGATTATACAAACCATACTCATCCCTTAGGAAATGACTGGACATAGATCTTGGTATTTTTAACACCCCATCAAACAGAGAAAGATGCTATTTTAGCCTTTATACAGCCTAGTCCCTCTTCAACAATGCAAATTCTAAAAGAAGAAAGATGAACATTAACAAAACTCAACAAATGATGTAACCATAAATGCATGTGTCCAAATGCCAAAGTCCAAGTAACATGGAAAACAAAAATAAAATGTACCCTAAAAACTACCAATCCTAGAGTAATGGTCTCAGTAAGATTTATTTAAATGAGATTCCAGACATAAATTCAAAATAACTGTCATCGATATGTTAAAAAAAGATAGCAAGAATAATCTCCTGATGAATTACAAGAAAATTCAGTCAATTGTATAAATTCAGAAAGTCATTTAGGATGCAAAATGGAATTCAATTAATAAGATAAATACTGAAAAAAATCAACAAAGAGATGTCTTGTTGAAAAATACAGTAAGTCAAATCAAAACTCATGTGGAAAGTCTTGGCAATAGATTGGATCATGGAGAGGACAGAATATGAGGGATGAAAGGAAAGGTAACAGAACTGTTCCATTACATCAATGGCACTGACGTTACTTTTCAAAAGTACAAGCAGAATACAAGAGGCTTTTCAGACACCAGAAAATGAGAAAAATCTATGAATTATGGGCATAGAAGAAGAAATCCATGCCAAAGACACAAAAAAATTTCCAATACATGCATAATACAAAATTCCAATATGGTGGAGAAGAGGCTCATCCATGTACCAGAGATAGAGGGTTAGTAAACAAACTTCCTACATCATTGCATAGTAAAAATATTAAATGTTTAATGCAAAGAATGTTTATTAAAGGCTCTAAGAGAAAAATGTATCAAAGCCCGAGAATATTTATCAAAGACTGCAAGAGAGAAATAACAAAAAATGGGAGGAGGCATCAGAAAATATCTTCTCAACAGAAAATTTGAAATGAAGTAGAGTTTGGAATGATTCATTTGAATTTCTTAAAAACCACAGGGGCCAAACCACATTATCTTGATGTATAGCAAAAAAGTATTATTCTGTGATGAAATCAAGAGAAACAATTTATGACTACTAAGGGAGTACTACAGAGGCTACTCAAAGGAACTCTTCACAATGAAAAGAATACTAGGCACATCATAGATGGTCCAAGGGGGAAAGAAATTATACTAGGCCATGGGTAAAACAAATGGAGATTAAGAAAAGGTGAGAGAAGCTTTCTCCTGCAGCTGATGGGAACAAATACAGAGACCCAGGCAGACATGCAGAGAGTGAGAGACATTAGAACACAGTCCCAAATGGGATGGTGCCATCAAATCCTTCCATTCAGGGTTTGGGAAAACTCTGCAGAAGAGGAGGTAAAAAGATTTAAAGAGCTGAAATAAAGGACATTAAAACATAGAAGAGGGAGGGGAAACCATAACCAGAATATATTTCATGAAAAAATTATTTTCAATAAAAGAAAAATGGAAAAAATGTTGATAAAAATAAATAAAAAATGAAGTATAAATAAAATAAAAATAGGCAGTGTGATGATTTTGGTTAGAATGGCCCCAGGGGGCCCATATATTTGTCTACTTGGTCTCCAGTTGGTCGAACTGTTTGAGA
This sequence comes from Onychomys torridus, assembly GCF_903995425.1. Taxonomy (NCBI): domain Eukaryota; kingdom Metazoa; phylum Chordata; class Mammalia; order Rodentia; family Cricetidae; genus Onychomys; species Onychomys torridus. The sequence continues at coordinate 52,808,160 of NC_050453.1, read as the reverse complement.
AGTAAAAGGATGTGTGGCTTTGTTGGAGGAGGTGTGTCACTTGGTCATAAGCTTGGAGAGTTAAAAATCCCATGCCAGGCCAGATCTTGCCATATCTTGCTCTCTTTCTACCTTCCAATTTTGCATTAGATGTGAGATCTCAGCCACTACACCAGTGCCTGCCTCTGCTCTGCACTGCCCCCTGCCATGATATTCAGGGACTAACCCTCTGATACCATAAGCAAGCTTCCAAATTAATGCTTAAATTCCTAAGTGACCTTTGTCATGGTGTTTTATGGCAGAAGTAGAAGACTAACTAAGACAGAGATAAAGAAACTGCAGTATGTGACACTGACAAATAATAGTACCAGGATCTGAATATGATTAAGGAAGTCTATAAGAGACCAGAGGAGAAAAACTTAGAATAGTCCAGTGTTAAAAATGCAGGGCAGAAACTGAAGATGAGAACTAAGAAGTTAGAAATCACTGGTTACAGTTTTCCTAAACATATTTATAATATTTTTAACTTAAAAATTAACTGAAAACATTCAAAAAATTAAAATATATAATTACAACATTTACTCCATCCCTTTCCTGAGTCTGACCCTTCCCTTGCATTCCTGTTTGCTCTTTTTCAAATTCATTGTATCTTTTTCCTCTGGTGTGTGTGTGTGTGTGTGTGTGTGTGTGTGTGTGTGTGTGTGTGTGTGTGTATTCCTTAATAGATAAATACAACCTGTTCAGTCAGTATCCAGGCTGAACATTGGTATTGGATAAGCAATTGGTGGCCTCTTTCCCTGTGGAAGACCATTTCCCCTGCTCTCAAAATTCCACTGTTGTCTCTAGTTCTTCTGAGACCACCTGAGCATTACCTCCCTTTGCTGTGAGCAAGTCCATTGGGGTCACTGCTATTCAGATCTTGTTTAGGCATCCATGGTCATAAGACTGCATTGATGTAGCCTATCTAATATTTCCAGGAGACACAATCTCATGGAAACCTTCTTGTTTCCATGACTGCTACAACTGTTTTTGCCTCCTCTTCCACATTGGTTCCTAAACCTTAGATAAAGGAGTTGTATTGTAGATGTATTGATTTTGACTGGGAACCACAAGATTTCTTGTTCTCTGTATTATCATAGGTTGTGTCTTTCTATAATGGCCTATTGCACAAAGAAGTTTCTTTTAATTTTTTTCACTTTACATACAAACCACAGTCTCTCCTTCCCCTCAACCCCCTACCACTCCTCAGAGAGAGTAATGCCTCCTATGGGGAGTCAACAAAGTCTGGCACATCAAATTGAAGCAGGACCAAGCCCCTTCCCCTGCATCAAAGCTGAGCAAAGCCCATAGGGAATGGGCTCCAGAAAGCCAGTTCATGCACCAGGGATAAATCCTGGTCTCACTGCCAGGGTTCCCACAAACAGACCAAGCCACACACTGTCACTCACATTCAGAGGGCCTTGTCCAGTCTCATGCAAGTTCCCCAGCAGTCAGTCCAGAGTCTATGACCTCCCACTAGCTTGTGTCAGCTGTCTCTGTGGGCTTACAAAACATCCTCTTGATGCCCCAGCTCAGATGATTCCTCCTCCCTCTCTGACTGGACTCCAGGTGCCGGGCCCAGTGCCTAGCTGTGAATCACTGCATCTGCTTCCATCAGTCACTGGATGAAGGCTCTATGATGACAATTAGGGTAGTCACCAATCTGATTACAGGGGGAGGCCAGTTCAGGTACCCTCTCCACTATTGCTAGGAGTCTTTGCTGGGGTCCTCCTTGTGGATTCCTAGGATTTTTCCTAGTACCAGGTTTCTCCCTAATCCCATAATTGCTCTCTCTATAAAGGTATCTCTGTGGATATAAGGAAACACATTTAGAATGTATTCAGGAAAGTATGCTAGTTTAGTAGATGATGATTTAGGTTCTCCTCCAAGATGCAAGACTTTATAATAGTTGGTTAGATTTCAGTGTCGGGAATAATTTTCCCCTTGTTAAATGGGCCTTACAATGAATTAGGGAGCTGTGGGATACTACCGTGGGATGTGTGCCAATATTGTACCCTCCAGGAAATCATGTGATACTTAGTCATTGTGCTTCATTGGCAACAGAGTTGGGTAGGAGTATCCTTTGCTTACCTCCTTTGGAATCTCACATGGTGTTTTATGGTACCTTGAAAATTAATTCTCAGGGGAAAGACTAGGTCAGACTTAGGCTTAGGTCCACTAGCTTTTGTGTCTAAAGTTTATGGTATTCTTAGTAATACACACACTTACTTTCTATGTCTTGGAGGAAACCAAAGGAAACAGTAATAAATAGTCCATAACATAAATATAATTTTATGTGGAGTTATGGGACATCTTAGAATAGACCTCTGCATCAGGAGAGGCCTAAAGTAAAGATCAACAAACAATCAGTCCTTGACAATGTAAGTGAAAACAAACACATAATTAGTAACTACTTTCTATTTGTTGTGCATAAGAATGAGTATTTAATATTAATATGTTTGCACTCTGCCTTTGCTTAGAAAACTGGAAAGAAAAATACAGCTGTTTTAAAAGTTATAGTTGTAGCGTATGTGTGCATGAGACAGATAGACAGACAGACAGATACAGAGATAGAAAGACAGAGAGACAGAGAAACAGAGAAAGATCAACAGACCAATAAAGAGACAGAATGTGCATGCTTACATACAAATTCCATGACACACTTGAGAAGATCAAAGGAAAACTTTCAGGAGTTTGTCCTCTCCTTCCACTGTAGTTCAATAAGTCAATCTCAAATTTACCCACCGAGCCTCCTCACCTGCCTCAAAATTGAGGGTTTAATATGACTTTGGATATATGAACCACATTTTAAAATAAGAAACCACTTTATTAATACCTTTAATGGCAATAACATGTTTTAAGAACTTGCAGAGCCCTATCATCTTTAATGAGAGATTAATGAGGGCTTTAATATTAGCTCTTTTGTAGAACTCAGATTGCACTAGGTTTTCAACTCTGCTGTGATGAATTGAGTTTCTTTAATGAGAAGTGTTTTAAGTTTACCCTTTTTACATTGGAAATAACATCCATTAGTGTTACGAACTTATTGTCCCATGTCATTTCTCAAGAAGGAGAGTTGGCATAATAAAAGCAGGTACTGGAAAAATATTCAAATTCTAGTTCCTCAGTATGAATCACCAAAAAACTTAGCAGTCAGTTTGACTACTGCTAATGAGTTAAATAATTATACCTCTCAGGAAATGAAAAATGACTTTCTTTAAGTTTTCTTTTCCAAGAAGGGTAATTTCTTTGAGTGTTGAATGACTCATAGAATTAGTAATGTGTGTGTGTGTGTGTGTGTGTGTGTGTGTGTGTGTGTGTGTGTGTGTGTTTTCCAGCCATGATAGATTTAAAGCTAAAATTTAATATAAAGTAGAGGTTACCAGATTCAGATTATTGCATTTTTACAGCACAATTGGCTTTGGTTGAAATGTCTGATTGTACATACACTGAGAATTTTTTTTTCATGTGATGTTAAGCACAAAATGTTGCTAAAGTTATTGAAGCTACAGGACCTGCCAGGCAAGGCACAAATGGAGGAGGATGATGTCTGAAAGCCAATTGTATTTAATATTTTGATAATCAAGATAATAGTGATATGGAGTAAATGGAGGCAAAGGAAACAATATCTTTGAAAGGTTCATAGTAGCATATCAAGAGTAGTGGCCTGTAAAGATAACAGCCCTCAGATGATTGAAAGTCATTCCCATAATGCTGTGCAGTTTGGGTCTTAGGATTTCACTGAAGAGTGTCTGCAAGAAGCTTTTCATCTCTGAAAGCACTCTCCACCTTAAATATTCTCTTCTTACTCATTGTGTATTTGAGTCTTCCCCCTTACTGTGGACATGTGCCCTCGTGTCTTCACCTGAAATCCTGATAGAAACTGCTGTGAGTTTTGTGTTAGGAGTGCCTGCAACACCTTAGCACCTTTCAAAAACAATATAAGCAGCCTAAGAGAGACAAACAATTTTCCTAGTTGTTGAGGTTAAGGAAGCCAATACTGTGAAATGGCTTTTCAATTCTACGTCCTTTCTGGATGGTGCAGGATACCAACAAGATAATCAATATTGGTGGGATAAGAAGTTGCAAAGCTCCCTTAACATTGATGTTTACAGCTTCGAAGATGAGGAGATATTCTATGTAGCTACCGGTATCACAAATAGGCTTTCAGCATCCCTTTCAATCAAAATGACCAGTGCCTGTTTGTTTTCATGTGAAAATGGGCACAATACACCTATAATCTCCTTTTAAAAGGCTCCGTGAGTCATTTGGCTATCTTCCATCACTATCTCAATCATCACAAGGAAGGAGCGACATCTTGTTAATATGATCAGGATGCCTTCTTAGAGGAACTACACAAATTGCCCATGCAGCAAGGACTAGGTGCCCTGTTACACTACATGAATGGCATGACAAATTCAAAATCTTAATAGGTAAAACTCCTGGGTGAAATCTGGGAAGAAGAATTCTGAAGGAAATGATTTCCAAGTTCCACCCTCATTGCCTTAAAACAATAAAAATGGCTAATTGATTAGCAGAATTTTCATATTCTCCATGTAGTCATCCTGATAGAAACCAACTACAGTGTTACCAAGAAATAGTTGCTACTTTTAAACTCGGGTTATAACTAACATGATATACCTCAAGTCCCCAACTGGCTATTCTGTGGGACTCAACTTATACAGTTGTCACTGATTTGTAGACCTCAGCATCTTCCCACTATATAAATGGCAAAGAACACTTCCATAGCTTAGAAGTACCCATTACACTTTTGGAGTTAGCAGATTCTGGATTCATATGAAAAGCCCATGCTCATGCTGACTGATTGGTGGAGTTAGCATATGAACAATGAATATGGCATAGCCTGAAGGCTAGAAATACATGAGTAGTTCATGCACAGTGAGTGAAACTCATGAATGTTCTATCATGAAGCCTCATCTGGCTGAGTTCTCACAACCCCATAAAATGGTTTTAGGAAAATAGGCCCTGTCTTCACGGGGCCTTGTGTCTATCTCATTTTACTCTTTCTTGCTTACTTCAGAAATGATACAGAATGCATTGGGAATGCAATGGTCTATGAACAATCCTCTGTCCCTGTCTTCACATTAAACAACCTGAAATAGCACAGTGCATCCCATATCCTCTGAGGAAGGAAAAAGCAACACATTCAGGGCCAGTGCTTTGCCAGGTCTCTCAACTGTAGCACAAATGAGACACTTGGAGTTAAGACTCCCTATGTCCTTGGCACTTTTCCAGTATTCTGATGAACTTGCTTCCAGAATCCTTGGTTTTGGTCATCCTTTGCTGAGGCCCTGTCTACAATAACCAGAACAAAGCAAATGATTGTACATGTAAGATTTCTCTTTCCACATACTCTGACAAATTTATGAACAGTGCCCTGCAAAAAAGATTTACTTTAGGAGTGAGGGTCCTCTATGTCATCTCTGGTATCATTAACTCCAATGGCCACATAGAGCCCCAGATGTAAAAACATCTTTGGCCACACAAGTATCTGGCTCATCAATAATTTTTTTCCTATTAAATACTACAGAGCTAGAATGGGAAGCAGCTTCCATTCAATCTGAGAGAGATTCAAGCCTTCAATTTACTGAAGGATATGTGTCATGATAGGCAGAGGTTCATCCAGGCACCTGGAAAAGATGCCTTGTGTTTTCACTGAATCATATGGCAAAAAGCTTGGAGATTTGGTGAGGTCACAGATACCCTCATACCGGCAAATAATACAAGCTCTCTTGTGGGAATAAGACATGTAAGTCAACATACTAAAAGTAATGCCTCTACAAGTTTTCTATTCCTCTTGTTTATCCATTACTTAAAGGTCTTAAACAGCTAAGAGATCTGTAAACAAATAATCACACTAGTGCTTTTGCAATGTAAGAAATTGGATAACCTAGAAAACACATTGTTGACAATATTAAAATTATGTTATATTTTTGCTTGGTATATGTTTCCCCCCACTGGATTATGAGAGTTTTCAAGATAATGCCTTTTTTTTGTATTATTTGCTAGTGAATTTTTACCTCTAGATAACACCTTCTTGAATGAATGAATATTGTTAAATATATTATTTATCCTTTCTCTCTCGGTCTCAGTCTTTCTTACTTTATTTCTCATTGTATTTTACAGGAATGGGTGTTATTGCCTGCATGTGTATCTGAACCATGTGTGTGCCTGTTTCCTCTAGAGGCCAAAAGACATGGATCTGAAGGTACTGGAGTCCCAGACTGTTGTGAGCCACAGTGTGGGTGGTGGGAATTGACCCTTAGACTCTGGAAAAGACTGGACAGGTGCTCCTATCCACTAAGCTATCTCTTCAGCTCCTTTGTGTCCCTTTCTGTCTGTCTTGCTGTACATGTGCTTCTATAGTGAAAAAGATATTTTGTTGCCAATCCAGCTCCTGTTTGTAGATTTCTGACTTTATAGTAAATAACTTACCTAAATTACTGGGCCGTACTGGATAATATCTATTGGGCAATTGCATTATAGAAATAGAAATTTTAAGATATTCAATTAAGAGAAAATAAACTCTTCCCTTTAAACTTCAAAGAAAGCATTTTGAAGCAATTAAAATTATTTTACAGAGAAAGATTTTTAAAGTTTTTTTTTTTTTTTTTCCGGTTCAGCCACCTCAATTAGCATACTTTGTCAAGTAAATGCCACCTGCAGCTTTATGAATCACATCTACTGAAATGATTCATTGTGGACAAACCAGTTGCTGTGCAATATTTTTCCTAGCACCGAGCACAAGCACAGCTGGCTGGAATTGGTTGAGTGTGAAACCATTTCTGCGGAGAAAGCTTTCATTTGGATTATTCAATTTGTCATGTTTGCAAACAGTATTTTCCACACTCTGTGGGTAAAAAAAAGTGTTAAAAGGGAGTCAAAATATATATGGAAAAAGTAGAATCACTAACTCTTTTCTTAATTAGCTGGCCTCTTATTACTAATGATCAGAAAATGTTTACAAATAAACCAGTGGACAGAATACTATTAATAAATGATGCATGTGTTCACGTATCTCTTCCTATATTTAAATAATAGACTTCTCCATCCAAAAGAACATATTTACAAAGATCTTTGTCACATTTTCAATACAATTAATGTAAATAAAATTAACATGGCAAGGAATAGTTTATGAATGAAGAAAATTGTCAAACAATAAGAAATGACTTATTAATAATGAAACCAAGAATGATTCTGATTATTTTCTTTTTAATCAAATCTCTCTATATCTTGTACATTCATCTGTACTCATTACTACTTATTTCCATTGACCTGAATATGTATGCACACTTGCATCTCAAACTCCTTCCAAATCCAAAGTACAGTAAACTAATACAGGTGATCACTGAATGAAATAAAGACAATTACATTAAATTATTAAGGAGCTATTATTCTAATGTAATTGTTGGAGCCTAATAGCTAATATATCTGATAAGGTTTCTTCAGGAAAAAAAGCTCAACATGTTGGTGCTTGAACAATTGATGTGAAAGGATTCTAGTTTGTAGGGCAAAGAACATTTCTGTAGAAGTGCATTTACTCTTGTCTTTCAAAGTGTTAAATATAAATTCATTTAGTATTGTAACTGTGGCTAAAGATTTAGATTTTTAAATTTCCCACACCTATTTTTTGCAAGAATCTCACTTATTATATGATTAGATAGTGCTATATATCTCTAAACTCTACCACACTGTTGTCATTGTATATGGTGTAAATTTGAGTGCTAAATGTACACTCATTAGTAATCATGTTCTAATAAGCCCTTTAAACAGTGATGATGATGATACAAGCTATGTTCTGAGAAGCAAGATATAGGCTAAATATTCTGAACAAGGAGCAAAATGTCACTGATATTTGGGGATTGTTTTTTCTCAGATAAGAATCTATATATAATAGGAAAACCCTTATCAGTACCTGGTGCCATGGAGAGAGAATTGGTTTTGTTGAAGAAATCAGTTGCTTTGTCCTACATAGGACTTTGGAGATTGACTCAAGAACACGTAAATGTTTCATCTAGGGGAAGTGAGAAAAGGACATGGAACTGTAAATGAGAATAATAATACCTGTGACTTCATAGATCCACCTTTAAATCTGGGTAGATTTCCAGTGTGAAGTTCCAAGCAGTGGCATTGTCTAGTGGGAAGATCTCTCCCAGGAGTGTCTCTGAGGACTCAGTTCCTTTCCTTGTGATTTTGTTATTCTTTTGATTGAATTCCATGCCTGTAATGTTGTCTCTTTCTAGCCATTGTAAAGGAACAGTTTTAGAGCTATTCGAATTAACAGAGCAAAAGATATGGCATGGAGTGTTTTTTACTCTCTAGAATGCAGTCACATGGCACCACATGACTGAAGGATGGAGAAACATGAGTAGGCTGGAATCTTGGGAAAAGTAGAATATGGATTTATTGCAGAGATAAAACAGTTCTCTCAAAATCAAACCAGAGTTTAATTTTTAAGTTTTGACCAAGAAATTTATTCCTTCATTTCTTGTTGCGTCTGAGATAATCCTCTTCATTTGCATTATAAATTGAGTATTTCTTCTAAAAATGCTACTTTTCTGGTTTTCAGTCTTTTTTTTTTTTTTTTTTTCCTGAAAATATATTTTGGCTTCAAAGAGACTAAACTTTCTCCAAACCTTGCAGCCAAGTTAAGAATATACTTTGAGATCATTTAAGATCATAGAAAGGGGCTTTAAGGGCTGTGATGTAGTGTGAAGGTTTAAGCTCCAAGCTGTCCAGCAGTCTACATTTGCCTGCTATCCTACTGTGTGCTCAGCCTGTTTAAGTGAAACCTACATTTAAGAGAACAATTAATTCTACATTAACCTACATTTAATGGAACTAACCTCACTGTGGTTAGATTTCCCATTTAACCAGTGTCTAGAACCTAAACTAATTCACAGCTTGAATCTTAAATTACATACTCTTTCATGCCTCTGAACCAGAAAAATGTGCATATATATTTTTGTATTGTGGCAACAATCATTTGCTGAAAGCAGCCAACAGGTTGGAAGCAACCTTAAACAAAACAAATACCCCTTAAATGTTGGCATTGACATGTGGATGTAGGCTGATAGCATCTCTTTGTGGTTTTGAGTACTGTTCTGGATCAGTTGGGGTCAGCAATGCCTTCTCTTATAAAACTCTTATGAAAAGATTTCTTCAACCCATATTATTTTTCTGTGCTGTTCAATAAGCAAATCCCTTAGTTAAGAACAGGCAGGACAGAGATTTCATCAATGTATAAAGTGATGAATTTAACTGATGAAGTCCTTAAAAGAAAAAGCAATCAGCATATAAAACACTCTACAATAAATTAGAGAATAAAATTATTTGTAAATTTCATACCAGCCTTTAAAGTTTCCACCACAGCCCAATGCTCATGGTCATTTGCATTCCACATGGAGTCAATGCCCTTTCACTCAGTTTTTTTAATTAAATTTTTTCAAATGCTATATTATTAGTTTGCTTTCCTCTCTGCCAGCTCCTCCCAGATCTTCTGCCCATTTCTGTTTATTGCCCTCTCATTTGGCTTTCCCCATTTCACACCACAATTTACCTGACCTGTACTTACAAAGGAACTTTGTGTTTTGGGGACAATAGGTACTTTCCTTTAATTTACTGGCTTACTTAACTTTTCAGAAATATTTAACCCAATGGTTCAATGAGGAACATGTGTAAATATTCTTGACAAATATATTCTATTCTTTTTAAAATTATTTAAAATTTTAAAATGATACAATGTATTAGACAGTATGAAATGTTTGATTGAAGTGTGCTTGGGAAATTATTTATCTCTGTTTGTCTCACCTACTCTATTGCTCCTCCCAATTAGCCCCTGTCACCTCCACTCAGTCTCTTTTCCCCTTTCAGGTCACATGTTTCCTCTGGTCCTCTATCTGCTCTTCTTCAGCATTCATCACTTAACCAAGAAAAATAAACTTGTGTTTCCTCACTCATTCTGTTTTCTTTTATTGATACTTTCTCTTCTTTTTGTTTTATAAAATCTTTATTGACAGATAATTCACAGGGTATACAATTTTCCTGTTTGCACAATTTGATAGACTTTAGTCCAGCATCAGCACCACTTCCTGTTTTAGAACATTGCTATCTTCAATTTCTTTCTTTCTTTCTTTCTTTCTTTCTTTCTTTCTTTCTTTCTTTCTTCCTTCCTTCCTTCCTTCCTTCCTTCCTTCCTTCCTTCCTCCTCCATCCTTCCTTCCTTCCTTCCTTTCTTTTTAAATGTGGAATGCTGTTTATTGAAGGATGGAGGAGGTCTTAAATACAGGCTTACAGCACAATGGGAGAACCCATACTTTCTCTATCTGCTTGTCAATAGTGTAATAAATGCATGAGAGAGTGTGACTTCTGTGGGAAAGAGAACAATGTTTTGAAAGCTGGAAGTCCCATTAGCTTTCTGTACCTTTAAGCAAAAGACCTTGTGGCCACATCACATGTGGCAGTGACATACATGAACACTGTCCTATGTTTGTCTCATTTCTTTCTCCTTATTTAAGGTGCTGAGTTTAGAATATAAAAACTTACCAGGCAGTGGTGGCACATGCATTTAATCCCAGCACTCAGGAGGTAGAGGCAGGTAGATCGCCATGAGTTAGAGGCTTTCTTGGTCTACATGAGCAAGTTCCAGGATAGCCATAGCAGTTATATAGAGAAACCCTGTCTTGAGAAACAAAAAACAAAAAAATAAACAAACAAACAAAAAACAAAACAAAAAAACTCCACTCTCATGGCCTATTAACAATCCAGACACCTCTAAATTTTAATATATATTCTACTTATAATCTCTCAATTTAAATAATGACTTCATAAGTTACATTTCTACATGAGTTTACAGGAAAAATAATATTCAAACCATAAGCATGTGCATTGCGCATAACATCTGAGGTTTTGAGAACATCCTTCTTTCCCATTGTTTTATAAATGAATTGTGAAATGAGAAGAAGGGATATTATCCATGAACAATGGTGTAGCTATTTAAGACCATAGCTTATACTTGTGGGCACAGTTTCTACCTGATGAAAACCTCTCAACATAGACAGACACTCAGTCCATAAAGTTAGAAACCTCTATAACTTGAATATTGTTCACCCCTAAATCCAATGAACTAGGATGAATGATCACTATCTCGTGTCACTGTGGAGAGATGAAACCTTTTGGAATAGGGCTTCATTTAAGAAAGTTAGAGCATTGGGCGTGTACCCTTGAAATGATAGTATAAGTGTCTCCTCTCTCTTTTTTCTTCATAGGCATCCTTAGCTGAGCAGTTTTCTTTGACATATGTTCCTTCCATGATGCAGTACACTGCCACAGGAACAGAAGGACAAGGCTGAGCAGCCAAAGACTCTGAGAAGGGGTTATTTAAATAGCGCCCTCCTCTTGTAAGTTGGCTACCTCTGCTCTTTATTTGTCATAATGACAAGACTTTTAATGTTACAAGGACAGGCTGAAAGACATTTCCATAGGGAACACGTATTCACACTCACAATATGTGAGGAAAACACACAGTGCATGCTGTCCCTGGAAGGGGCTCCTCCAAGAGAAGCAGGAGTGAAAGGACAGAGAAGAGAAGGAAGAGCACAATTCTGAATGCAGTACTCCCTATATGCCACTGTGGGAGCACCATCAGGGAAGGCCCAGATAAATCTAGCTGGAGTTGGACTATGAAGAAGAAAATTGTGTGAAGAACTATGGTGAGCCATAGCCACAAGCAAAATTTAAAATACTAACAAGACATTTCTGAGAATATGTCACTTAGTAGGATATGTATTGCACAAAGTGTAGCTAGAGTTTTCCTACCTGGCCCACAGTCAGGACAAATCTCTCTCACCTGCCAGGCCCATAGACACTCAGACCCAACCAAGTAAACACACAGAGACTTATATTGCTTAGAAACTGTGTGGCCACGGCAGGCTTCTGCTATCTAGTTCTTATATCTTAAATTAACCCATTTCTGTTAGTCTATAAGTTGCTATGTGGCTCATGGCTTACCAGTACCTTACATCTCTCTTGTCATGGCGGCGGTTGACAGTATCTCTCTGACCCAGCCTTCAACCTCCCAGAATTTTCTTCTCTCTTGTCCTGCCTATACGTCCTGCCTGGCTACTGGCCAATTAGCATTTTATTTATACAGAGAGATATCCACAGCAACAAAGACCTTCCATATGCTGCTGTAATATAACTAAGTATGTAATAGATGGAAGATATAGAATCATACACTTTTATTTTCAATTTATATTCCCCCTGAACTTATGCACAGCTCATGAATTTAATAACTTTACAAACTATATTCTAGAGGGGACCATGTCCTGTGTTCATGTATGCTCATAGGTGTTGTGTGACATTATTCCTGCGAGACATGAAAAAATGTCTAGTTTTTCCTGATAGGGAACCAAGGACAGACAAAAGTGTGGATATTACCAAAGTCCAATTTGATGAACCAATTGATTTTGGGGGTTTCTTATGAGAAAGGGTTATGGGTTTCTTATAGGAGCACAAATGACCAAAATATACCTGCCTCACCAAAGCCCACCCCAGGAGGGTGATGGTTAGCAAAACTGGAAAACAGGAGTTCACTGCCCAACTTATAGACAGCTCTTAGGTTCAGAGAGTGTCTCTTTCATAGGGCTTAGTTAGTCTGAGTCTCTTCTAGGCAGTTTAGCTCTTCTGAGCATTCTTTATCTCATATAAGGTCATTTAAGCTTGAGGAAGGAGAAACTTAACACATCTGGTCAGTTTCAGGGACTACATAAAGCTTTTAAGTTGTTTACTTCCTAAGTCTTAAAGTGTTTCTCTGCAAGATGGAATGTTTAACTATGTTTTAAACACCCAGACCCTTAAGGAACTTCACCTCAGTATCATGTTTTATCTCAAAGGAAATTGCTACACAATAGGTATGAACAGATATGTATGTATACATTGATAGAAACATACAAGGAGATGCTACTTTATGATTTATTGTAGCATGCTTAACAATTTAAGACATATTTTAAAAATATGCATTTATTTTAATTTACTTCTTCAAATTACACATGGCTTCTAAGGCTTTCAGAAAACTGATACTGTGGCAAAGGACAGTTAATACTCTACTTATATATAGGGCAACTGTTTGAATAAACAGTTTATTTATTCCATATTCCTATCTTCAAACTATTTGAAGCATGTAATTTATTTTAGCTTTAATTTCCATTGGAACCAAATTCTATATATTAAAATATAATGAGCAGCATGCTATTTTATTTTCCATAAATCTGTAAATAGCAGTAAAAAGTAATGTTGCTTAAAAATAAAATAAAATCTGTCCTGTACCTGTTACTCTGAATGTTGATTTAAGACAGAAAAAAAAAGAGTTTCCTTTGTGAAAATGGCCATATATTAAAGAATAGGGAACAATCAGGAATATCTTAGAGAGGACCACTGTTGCTTTTTTCTAAGGCATTTAATAATTTTCTCCATAACGTCTCAGAAAATTGCTTGTGTAAAGCAAGTAGTGAGACTCAAAAGAACCCAGGCATGATGGAGCTACATTCTCAGATATACAGATTGTTTCTGCTGTTTAGTATTGCCTTCTGTTCATATTGATTGGGACAGGTGAATAGAGCCTATTGGACTGAATGAAATTGTAATTGTTTCATATTAGCCTGTGCATTTTCAAGTGTTTAACTAAAATTTGAGACCTGATCTTTTCTTTTGTACAATAGAGCTTACTAAAAGTTTCCGTAAGTTCAATTTTATGGCCTTTCTATATGACAGATGTCCTAGTCAAACTATAGAACTGAGTGCATTTCATGTTTCACCTGAGTATCATTTTAAGAGATCCATTCCATATGTGACATCTGAAAATTTCCTCTGCAGCAGATAAGTTGCAAGGACTAACTTAGAGGCTACCAGGCTAACCACACTTTATCACTGTCCACTAAAAAGCCTTGGGTAAAAATGAGTGGATATTGCATACATATATAATCCCAGCCTTTGAAATATGTTTCTGACTAAGTTTCCACTGGTTCTAAAGCTTGTATTAGTTTTTGGAAAATATAGTGTCTAAGAATTTTCTATAGTAATATACATGCAGTTTTGTCCTTTGATACAGAACTTTCTTATGTGTTTTTCGAAAGAATGTAAAACTCTTGTAAACATTCTTTTCATTTAATAATAATCACTGACAATAATAAATATAACCAGTCAGACATTTATAAAACCTTTACATTATTTCAATTTGTTTATAAAATACTAGTTTCTCATTACAGAGAAAAAGATAAAAACCTGAGATTTGGGCCGGGAGGGACAGATTACCATAGGTTGTGGGTTTCATGCCTACATGCCCCCTAAATATTTGTGATGCTTTATACTTAGCGTCATTGCAATCACCCTAGTATAGCTAAAATGTTTGAAAGTAAGGGGAAAAGGTTAAACATGAAATAAAAGACTATCATGCTTTAATATGACTATGTTTCATCTTTATTTTATTGCATTAGTGATAATTAATTTTGTTCTTATTCTATATATTATTTATCTATGTAATTTTCTTCCTTTAAGTATCAACTAATATTACAAAGGCACACAGTTGGAAATCAGTTATTCTAATCTTATTAACAATTTTACTTCTTCATTATCTTCACTTTGGTTTGGGGAATCTAATAAAAGAAAGCCAACAGGGGCCTGTTAGGATATGACTGTGATTCTGATCTTGAAGAATTTTAACTTTATGTGTATGTGATATGAGGAATGCAAATGTGCTTTTCCTGGAGAAAATTCAGTGAAACAGAAGTTTGAGAACACTTCACATTTCATCACTCAGAATCATTAGAAGCATCTTCAAAATCAAAGTACAATAAATTCTAAATAAATGCATTTTTAAATATTACAGATTTATTTGAGATGGTGAGATGGATCATTGGTAAAGTGATTGAGATGCAAGTATGATGATCTGAATTACTCAATCTAGGAAAGAGCCACAGTACAAAATCCTAGTCCAAGTCCTGGGAAGCCAGAGAAATGAAGAATCTCTGAGGCTTGCTAGTCAGTAGCCTCACCCAAGCAGTGGTCTCCAGTTTCCGAGACATAACCTGTCTAAAAATGAGTTGAGTGGAAGCTGAATGACACACCAAATGCCTGTTAATGTCCTTTTCATGAAAACTGTACATATGTACCTACACACCCATACATTTCCCCCAACCTCACTGCAAATTCATAATGGTGAGGAATCATTACCATAAAAATAAAGTCTATGGTGCCATGTCTTGACATATGATGGGGCCTCCAGTGGTGTTTTACTCACTCTGTCTTTGCTTCATTAGTAAAAAAAAAAAAAAATACCCAGTGTAAAAGGAGAATAATATAATCATATTTAAATTTCAATAATTGAGCCTCACAGTAACTTACCAAGGTCTCCAGGATGCTCTAAGGCCTTCAGAAAGAATTTAAGGTGTTTAAAGAAGATAAACATATGAGAAAGAGCCTGTGTCATGAGTGTAGAGGTATGGTGAAAGAGGCCACTATATGATTTGAAGAGAAGGACCAGATTTGAATAGAAGAAGGTGATAACTGAGCAGATGCTTTCATATATAAACAGTGAGTCATGAGGACACCAGGGAATTCCATGGTCAGAAACTTTGCTACTATTAATAGTCTAGAGATATGTGTAGAAGTCAGGAGATGAGTATTACTGACTTGTGAATAATGATCAAGAAGGCAAAGCTGAGGTCCAGATTGCATAAAGGCCCAGAGAGATGTTACAACATACTGAGAAAAATAGCTGGCTGGTTTAATGACTGAATGTATCAAACAAAAGTGGGACATGGTTGTATATGCCTGTAACCCTAGTTCCTGAGAAGTGGAGGTAGAGAACCATGTCTTAAGTGCCATCTTCAGCTTTATAGTAAACTTGAAGAAGACTGATCTACATGAGACTCTGCAGCAAACAGTGGGAGAAAGGGCTGTCTCTGAGTCTTTACTGGCTTTTAGAACCCTACTCCCCATACTGGGTCACCTTGTATAGCCCTAATCCATGAGGAGGTGCTTATTCTTATTGCAACTTGATAGTACATGTTTTGTTGATATCTGTGGGAGACCTTTCCTAAACAGAAATGGGAGGAGTGGATTGGGGGTTGGAATGGGGGCTTGGAGAAGGGAGTGAGAAGAGAAGAGGGAAAAGAAACTATGACCAGAATATAAATTTTTTTAAAAAGATTCTAAAGTGGCCATACCACCACTAAAATAACATTTGCTACTCTTTGATTAGGATTGGCTTAGAACTTATATGCTACATTTGAGTTTTATTTTCCATATATAACATTAGTCATAAAGTAGACATTGGGTCATTTTGGACTACATTGAACAGTGAGTTCTTTTGAAAGATAAAACTCAATGAACCCTTTATTTTCACTTTATATCACAAAGGCAGTTAATAATATAAAAAAGTACTTAACCTTAGATTCTGTCAATTTGAGGAAGCTGGGCAGAAAGGTCCAAAATAACAGTCAAAGAGAAAAAGGATCACTGTAGAAAGTACAAGTTTGTTTAGTTCACTGAAAAATAGAGTGGATTTTCTACATAAAGTTCTGTTGACAGTAAAATTATCAATGGACCTCAATCAATAGATAATTCTGAGTAGGTATTTTCTTTTGGGTAGTGTGTGAAGAAATCTGATAATACTGTATTGCAGGAAGAATGAAATCTTTACTATTAAATGGAAAGACTTGGAGCAGATAGAACAGGTTCTTTCAAACAAAACCAGCAAAATATTTACTATGTGTGCTCCCATGAACAGAAAGTTATACTTCAACAATATTGTTGGTGGCCAGCTCTGACCTGTCAAAGGATTCTTGGTGGAAGGAGTGAGGAATTAAGAAGCATTAAATAGAAATATAGGCCTAGATGAAGAGAAAAACAGAGACAATGGATAGTTCAAGAGCTTAATCATGATGAAAAACTTATATATCAGCAAGTTCCCTTTGAAGGTCAAGGTACAAAGTACCAACAAGTTTAGACACTTCAAAACACCTGGTAACCATGCCTTTGGCCAAATCATCCTATTATACAGCTCTGCTGAGTAAAGCAAGCTCAGACTTTCTGTCCTTCAGTAAGGTCTTATTAGGGAGCTTCTGTGGTTCCCCATATATTCCTCCTTCTTTATAATATAAAGATCTCAATGGCACAGAGCATAACTCTATACAGCTCTGAATCAGCTTTTCACTGAGAGTTTGCAAGTAGCTGGAATAATCATAGCAATACACCTGCTCCTTATGGATGCTATATCTCCCAGTAAAGGAGTAGGGGATGACCAAGATGTAATGGCCTTTTTTAATTGGTTTAGGATGTCTACAGCAGTTGTAAGTGCATCAAGACTTTTTTTAAGTCGGTCATTGTAAATAGAAGAGTTTACACACAACCAGTTATATTCAGCATGGCCTTTCAAATGAACTCCTATCTTTAATTGAGGAAATTGGGGCCTGGAAATTACCAACTCAGTCATTTTGTGATGTTTACTCAAGACTTTTGAATTTCTTAGCTGAAACTGTAACCCCTTATCATACCATGGTTCATTAACATCATCAGGTTAACATCATAATTCTAGCACAAATATTAACAACAGGCACAGTTACAATTCTCATAAACTTCCAAAAGTAAGCTCTTACTAGAAATATTTACATATCCTAAACTTTAGCAAATATCCAGTAGCAATCTCTTAAAAGAACTATTTACATTTTCTAACAACAAAACATAGGGTACATTAACACAGGCTAACATTAATCCAAACAAGGGACAAGAGAAAAAAATTAATTAAGAGACCGAGGAATATTAACTGCACTTTTCTTTATATTGTTTGAAACTGCATCTTGAGCCTGGGTAGAATAAACAATTTCTATTTTCCTAGTTCCATTTTTACACAAAACAGCTCGATTTCTATACAAAACAGTCTGTGAGTTACCACAGTTAATAGAGCATATACGTGTAAGTGAAATAAAAATTGTCCCATTTCTGAAGTCTGAAGTCTGAAAAATTAAAAAAAGAAAAAAAAAAGGAGTTCTAATACCATTCTTAAAGTTCCATTGAAAGCTCAAAATCAGGGCCTGACTCTCTAGCTGCCCTGAAGTCTTTGTGTTAATCATAATGAATCTGAAGCACAAAGCTCCAAATATGAAGAGACCCACAACCAAAAATGTATTGCAGTTCCTTCAAATGAGCAACCCAGTTCAAACAAAAGTCTCTGAAACTTCACCCTCAGCTACAGAGGCCTTTTGCAGCTGGTAGCCTTCCCCTTGGCAATTTTGCCAAGGGTGAAGGTGTAGCTGAGCCACTGCAGACCTCAGAGAAAAAGCCCTCCTTTCAGCTAGCGTGAACCAGGAAGCCATTTCTTAAAGGAGTAACACACTTACCTTTCCTTGGTTCCAGGCCACCTCTTCACAGGTGACCTAAGTTCCCTGTGGAGCAGAACCCCACAGCCTTGTGTCCTCTGTGCAGTACCTTATGGCAGCCCTTAAGGCAGCTCCACCACTTTGCCTCACCCTGTAGCTAGGAGCCTGGGCTGGCCTGGGTTCCAGTGCATCTCCATCATTCAGCGTGGGAGCAGGACTCTGTCTCACCTCAGCAGTTCCCATGCTGCTGGTGCTGCTGCTGCTGGTGCTGCTGCTGGTGGTGGTGGTGCTGCTAGGGACTCAAACCCTGTGCTTAAAACCTTTGCTGCACTTTCCAAGCTTGGAAACATCTCTCCCAGGCATCCTGTCAGCCAGCAGTTTCCCTGGGTCTGAAGGTTGCTTGTCAAGGTTGAGGAGTATAACTTCCAGCCATGTTCTCACAAACACCCTGGCTGACTCCTTGTTCCCTATGGTGGCTCCATCATGGCAGAAGATGTGCAGACCCCACTGCTTGTGCTGGCTCTCTCTGTATCTGCTGCCTGTGACTCCATGATGCCTGGAAGGTCTCAGCGATGTTGATGCTGTTCCCTCTGCTGCTTTCTGAAGCCACTGTTCATTCTCAGACTGCTGAGTCTGCAGTGGCTGCTTGGTTCCAGATGCTGCTTTCCTACTCTCCTCTACGCATATGCAACGAAGGTCCTGCGCTTGGCAAAACCTACTCTATCCAAAGTTATTTTCTATTAAACCTTCACAATATCCATATACTTAAAGCCTATATTTCTCAAACTTCACCAAAACTTTTGACTTAATTATATATACAACTTTAGACCTAATTTAGTAGATAGATAAATGGTAGATAGATAGATGATAGATAGATTGATAGATGATAGATAGATTGATAGATGATAGATAGATAGATAGATAGATAGATATACTTGCTGCAGCCTAAATTTAGCTCCTCTAGCTATTTTTAAAATATAATTAAACAACTGTTTACTATTACTCTGCTTTATATTTACATTGTACTGCCTAAAAGAAATCACTGAGCATGCTCACTACAACTTGCAATGTACCTTCTTCACTTTATCCTCTGTACCCAAGTTCCATGTTTGGGTGTCATGTGTTGGTGGCCAGCTCCAACCTGTCCAACGGTTGTTGGGGGAAGGAGTGAAGAATGAAGAAGTATTAGATAAAATATATATGCCTGGATGAAGAGAAAGACAGAGACACAAGATAGCTTCAGGAGGGCCCTGGGTCAATCAATAACCAGCTGCCTCAAGTTTAATAAGGATGAACTTTTTATGCATCAGCAAGGGGAGGAGCAAAAGACTTTCCCCTTTGAAGATCGAGGTTAAAATATCAAAAGTGTCAACCCTTCAAAACACCTGGTAACCACACCCTTAGCCAAATCATCCCATTATGCAGTCCTGCTGGGTAAAGCAAGCTCAGAATTTCTGACTTTGAGTAAGGTCTTACTAGGGAGTCTCGGTGGGCCCCCACACAATATCACTTGGTTTTCTTATAAAAAGCAAAGAAAATGAACACTAAATTGAGAAGTACACAGTCTATTCAAAATTCTTAAGGTATAGACACAGAAAGAAAAAGATATTTAGAAAAGTATGTAACCCTGAGAGGCTACCCATGCTCTACAAAGTAGTTCTACAATCTTCTACAAGCAAACAGCACTAACTAGATTCAATTACTATTAAATTAAAAGAGAGAAAGCAAGAGAACCCATATGAAACTGGAAGGAGAAAGTAGAGGTATGAAATTGAGATTCCCATGATGAATTAGACTCACATACATTATATAAATGTTATAAAATGTTTGATAATATGCAAATGAGAACAGTAACATATAGATAAATTTCAACTGACTTTCTAGAACCAAAAATAAATCTCTCACTTCTGGAATTTGCAGAAGTTTATAGGTAAATATTTCCACCTAGCTAACTTTAAGCTATTGGTGTACTGTCCTTCATATTTCCTGCAATTGTAACAATTAACCCATGCAAGTTGTCACTAGTAATTTCTAGTATATCATTATGTAAGAGATTAAACAATGTTCCTTTTTTTCACTCATGTTGAACTTTATATTTTAATAATTTCATTTCATTTTACATATTAGCCATGGGTTCCCCTGTCCTCCCTGCTCCTGCTACCACCCCTGCCTTCCCCCCAGCCCCTTCCCCCATTTCCATCTCCTCCAGGGCAAAGACTCCCCTGGGGATTCAGCTCAACTGGTAGATTCAGTCCAGGCAGGTCCAGTCCCCTCCTCCCAGGCTGATCAAAGTGTCCCTGAATAAGCCCCAGGCTACCAACAGTCAGCTCAAGCACTAAGGACAGGTCTGGGTCCCACTGCCTGGGTGCCTGCGAAACAGTTCAAGCTATTCAACTGTCTCACTTATCCAGAGGGCCTGATCCAGTTGGGGGCTCCTCAGCTTCTGGTTCATAGTTCATGTGTTTCCATTAGTTTGGCTATTTGGCCCTGTGCTTTTTCCAATCTTTGATGAGATCTACATGAACAACCTGGATGTGAGTGGGGGTACTGAAGGGCAAGGTTAGAGGGAAAGAGAGCGTAGGGGAGCAGGAGATCTCAGCTGGATCAAGAACAGAGAAGGAAAAGAAGGAATAAGAGACCATGATAAATGAAGACCACATGAGAATAGAAAGAAAGAAGCAAAGTGCTAGAGAGGTCCCCAGAAATCCACAAAGATACCTTCACTGTAGACTACTGGCAATGGTCGAGAGAAAGCCGGAACTGACCTAGTCTAGTGATTGGATGACTCTAACTGTCGTGCTGGAACTCTCATCCAATAACTGATGGAAGTAGATGCAGAGATCCTAGGCCAGGCCCCAGGTGGAGCTCCAGGAGTCCAATTGTTGAGAAAGAGGAGGGATTGTATGAGTGAGAATTGTTGAGACAAAGATTGGAAAACAATGTTCTTAATATGGGATTTATTTTAACTCCTGTTGAGCCATTGGAGAAACAGGGAGAGAAAATATGAGACAAAAATATCATGAAATAGCTTAGTATGGGAACAAATGCCCATTAGCTCAATATTAAGGAGACTGAGTCAGGAAGGTTCATGTTTGAGACCAGGCTGGACTACATAGAGTTTCAGGCCAGCTGGGGCTATATATAATGAGATCCTGCATCAAAACAGTAAATGACTGAGCAAACAAATATTTTTGTAAACAACAACAAAATTTTAAAAATTAAGAAAAATAGGCTTACTGGAGGCATTTCATAGGAAAGTTATTTAAAGTAATTTAGAAAACAAGACTCACATCTAATCAATCTCTTAGTGATTACTTTGTATCATTAGCTCATGTGATAAATATACATAGACTAGTAGTATCACCTTGATTTGTCTATGTTTGCAGCAATCACATCTTTAAAATCATAGAATTCTTGAAAGATAGTGAACTTTGTCTTCATCCTTCGTGTCTATCAAAAGGCTTTCTTCCTTTAATTTGTTACTATATTTTAATGCCTGCATTCCTTTCATTTTATTCAAGTAGACATTAAATGCTCATTACTTTCTCAAAACCTGATGAAAGTCAGAAGATCCCATTGCTAAAATACACTTACTACCTATATATATATATATATATATATATATATATATTTAGAGTGTTGAAAAATCAAAGGGTCATGGAAGACTTTCATCCAAAGATACTTGGACAAAACCTAGAAAATTTTAGCCAATTCTTATCTGAGTTATAACTATAACAGTAATTGATTTGTATGGCTCTATTTTTCATGAACTTTCTATTTTCAAAGTAAAATGTATATAACCACTTTAAAGACAGTTATAGTCCCCCTGATTCCGGGCTTCCTTCTGACATACTGTCCATCTTCTCATTACAAAGCTGAAGTTTGTCTCTCACTATATTTGTATGTCAAACCCCAAAAGAAGGGAAATGCAAAGGATTCTCAAAGAGCAGAGAATTGGGCTACAAAGATAAACTTTACTGTTTCTGGGAAAAGAATATGAGTAAGAAGGGTATGCTGGGTTAAGTAAGACAGCAACAAAAGCCTTGAAAATTATGAATCTAAACTAAAAGTTAAAGCTTCAGAAGATAGAGCCATGTCTGATGGCCACTTAGAACAAGAACATAAAGCTACTAGGTATACCAAAAAGGGAGTTGGAGATTTATATGGAGGCAATGGATGTCTGGAAGATCTTAGGCTTCTAAGGAAATTCTGTATCTTTGTATCTAAGTCTAATTTGAATGTGATACCAATAAAACAAATAGGACTTACACTTTCTTGATCCACCTTCACACCAGCAAACTGTAACCCTAAATTATGGACAAATCCATCACTCTGACATTATGCCAGGAACAAAGGCAAACATATTTTTGTCTTTCAACACGGTGGAAACTTAATGAATGACAATATACTTACAAGGTTTAATAGTTTCAGGACAGCAATTTAAATAAATTACAATTTACCTTGGTTGCCTGGCTAAGGCAAATGCAATTTTTTATTCTAATAGTAATCATTGATATTCGTTCTCACATTACACAGCATACAATCATTTATCTCTATATTTACAGACATAGATATAGGTTACAGGACTAATATGAGTGTTAGAGGCTGCAGACGTACAGTTCAACAAGTTTCAGAAGTGGGCTGAGAGTCTGTGTTGATAAAATTTCAAAAACAAGACTGATGCCAGCTTCTGCTGGAGCTGCTGGGGACAGGCTTGACAGTGAAGTTGTGTGACAGAGCTGTGTGAAAGACAGAACCTGGTCCAGGGCAGGAAATGGGTCCGAAGTAGTAACTGGCAGTCCAGTTCAGGCCCAGACCTGTTAGTGGTTGTGTGGAGGGAGTTATGGGGGCAGTCAAGAAGGCTGTTTCAGCAGTACGTGATCCAAAGCTCCCAGATCAACCAGGAAGTCCTTATCCTTGGTGCACCCAATACGTATACGAGTCCCTTCCTATTCCTGTGGATAAGTCACTTATATGTCTGTGCTGGAAGGGTTGTATGTCTACCAAATGGTAAAAAGTCTAGGTCCACCCAAACCCAGGTTGCAGGCATTTTTTCCCCTAAAAATAGAGTCAAAAGCTGCATGCAGAATTGAGTCCCCTAGAGCAATGGATGGCTTGAAAAAAAAAAAAGAAAAAAAAATGAACACTGTTTCAGAGCATGTGGAGTTCCCAAGATTAGGACACAAACCGATATCAATATACCTTTCATCGAAACTTAATTTCAATTCCCAAACAAGAAAAATGCTTTTAATGTGCTTTTTGGGTGTATAGTTTACACACACACACACACACACACACACACACACACACACACACACACACAGTATTTACAATTGCTATTTTTTTTTGAAATTTTCAGTGTATTATCATTGTAAGTTCCTTTCAATATTCTATGATAGCAACAGAGAAAGCTCTGTTAAAATCTGTCCTCCTTGACAGAGAGGCAAAGAAAAACAATTGTCTGTAAATTTGAGCATGGCCGCATAAAATGTTGATCCTTTCTTCTCTCACGCTCTGATAAGTAGGAGCAAGTCCTTCCCTGTGAATCCATCAATGATATATCTCTCTTTAGAGACCCAAGGGTGCTTTGGAAAGTGACACAAATTTCCAACATAAGGAAAAAAAGTAATTTTCTGTGGATACCTTCAATAATCCTGCCCCATGTTTATGGTGATAATGAAAGTGAAAAACATTTTTATTTAAAATAAAATAAAATAAAATAAAAACACTGAAAATGATTCCTTTACATCCCCATGGCAGACTTAAATTGGCCTTCTAGGCAAGCCCACACATAACCGGGTGGAAAAAAAGCAATTCCAACATATTCACAGACTCATTATGTTGAATGGTCTCCTGTTGACCTGTTTTATACCAAACAGACCAAATAGCCTTTCTGTCAGCCTGTGGGTGTGCCTACTGGCCTCTTTAGCTTAGCCTTAGTATTCTTTACACGATGATTTAGCCTATTTTCTTGATGCAGCCATGTAATTACTTTTCGGAAGCAAGAATATCAGGGCTGTTTACTTTCTTTCTTTCTTTTGCTATTGAGTTAGTTTTCATTTTGGCAGTTACTATAATTGCATATTACTGAATTCGGGAACACAGGCCAGAAAAATAAAATGGGAACTGGTAGAGTACTATTTCAATTCACATACCAGTTTCTCTATAAATGAGTTCACAAGCATGCTAGGCTCCCCTCTCTGCAAAGGCTTCCACAACATGACAAAAGGGACATGATCAAAAGCTGCTTTGTCTCCCTCAAAGCAAAACAAGTGAGGAAAAGAAAATTATAAGAGGAACAAAGCTTCCCCCATAATTAGGCTTTCAAAAATATTCCATTTCCCTTAAATATTACATATGTTTATAATGCTATTTTGGAATATTTAATGTTATTCATAATTCAGAAGCTTCTGAAGTATACTGTTCTTAAGAATAGAATCCTATTATAGTAAAAGTCTTTTTGAATTAAAATCACATGAAGAAGTGAGAAAATCAAACTTTGACAATGTATTTTAGGATAAAATTATGTTTTGAATTTGGACAGCATTTCAAAAGTGATAGGAGAAAGGTGTGCAAAATAAATATAGAAGTGCATACACCTGTGTTTAGTTCAGATAAAGGAGAAAAATAAATACTACAGTTTAAAAATCAATAATATACACAGCATTAGGATTTCAACAGATGTGATGACTATATGATTATTCTCACTAAGATAATAAAATTTAATGTGATATAAAATGTTTTGCTGCATTTATATCATTTACATGAGAAATGTAAACTTAAAATACCCACTACTAGAGAATGAAGCTGTGAGTACTCATTTTCTTTTAAAGTTCAGTGGATGAGCGCATCACAGCAGAAAGCAGTTTGCTTCTGATGGAAAAATATGTAGGTGCTTCTGTACTCTATATTGTAAGAAGTATGCTTCTGTGTTGTATTATAGGAATGAGTTTTCACATAAATAGTGTAAATAGCTTAGCCATATATATGCTTTGCTAATTTTGATTTATTGTACATTCATTCTGATTTAAACTTTAGCCCAAGTGGTACATCAGGTGGGACATGAGGCTCAGTGATCTTGGTAGTATGAGAATTCCACTTCACAGTAAGAGCTGATGACAGGAAAGTGCAAGAGCATGTGAGGACCAATACCCTAGGTCCCCAAGGCAAGAGTGACCCGACCAGAAAGAAAAAAATGAGCTCCAAAATGATTGACTGCTCATTGTCTTCCGGTCCTTCGGACCTCCTTGAATTAGGTACTAACTGGAGAAGACAGGGACAGTAGATTGCGTTAGGGATGTTAATCTGCTACCTTCGGATAGTTGACTTCCAGAAGAAAGTGCACCTTAAAGATTTAATTCCTGTCTCTGCTCTAGTTTTTTTTTTTTTTTTTTTTTTTTTTTTTTTTTTTTTTTTTTTTTTGTAGTAATAGACACAGGCTTTACTATTACAGTTACATGCACCTCTGGCTGTGTCAGGGTGGCTTTGGAACTCTCTATAAAGGCTTTGGGTTGTTAAAAAAAAAAGTCTCAAGGCTGTAGAGAATGAGACTCCTAAAGTTGGAGCAGGAAAACTCTTAAGCAGCTATTAGGTGGTTTTCCCACTAAACCCTCCCTTCCCTGGTTCACCCGAAATCTCCATCACTTTCACTGAACAAATTGAATCACTGCACTTTCTTGTTTTGTGACTTAGGTTGAGGCTTGTTTGACCTCCGATTTTAAAGCACTTTCTGTTCTGCATTGTTTTGTTTGTGTGTTCCCTCCTGGGTTATGACCTGTGTAAATGCTGGCTTTTAGGTCACTTTCTAGTCTGTCTGGTTTATTTCAGAGGTCTGGCTGTTAGCCTCCCTCCCTGGCAGCAATCCCTTTGGGCACAATCTAGTAAATTAGTCTGACAGTTTCGTGAAAAAGAAAATCATGGTATATTTTTGTAGTACAATTTGGCCAGTCCACAGATTGGTTTCTGGGAAAAAATGGTAGTTAAATGAATCTGTAAATTATTATACTGTATTACAACTAAAGGGTTTCTTTTTCTTTTTTTTTTTTTTAAGGATCAGGAAAACATGAAAATATTACCTTGAACTGACCTCTCAAACTTTACCTTCTGAGTGTTGGCTTTCATTTAAGGGAGGAGGTATGACTAAGAGATTAATTTTTTTCTACCTTGTTTGTATTTAAGATTATATTCTAAATTAATGTAACTTATTTGTTCTGAAAATTTATACACACAATAGTGTAGGGAAACACATAATAGGTCCACCCATAAATCTTCAAATACAACTGACTTTATGTTTAATTAATTATTTTCGTGTGTATGTGTGTGTGTGTGTGTGTGTGTGTGTGTGTGTGTGTGTGTGAGTGTGTGTGTGTGTGTGTGTGTGAACATATGGCAAATGACACATAGAGACCCAGGGAACAACTGAGTGGATTTAATTCTCTCCTTCCATCTTTATGTGGGTTTCAGACTGAAACTCAAAAAGACAGGCTATGAGGCAGGATTTTGATCTACTGAGCCATCTTGTTGGCTTCTGTATGTTATGCTTATTTTAAACAAATATTCTAATGCTCCCAGTCAAAACTTACACTATTGGACCCAACAATATATTTCCTCTCCAACCATATAGCTGGAAGTTTCTCTGGTCCTGCAGGCCCTGTGGTTGGGATGAATCTCTCCCTCCTGCCTCCCACAGCCCCTTGGTCCCAGGTAAACACACAGAGGCTTATATTAATTATAACTGCTTGGCCATTAGCTCAGGCTTATTACTGACTAGCTCTCACACTTAAATTAACCCATAATTCTTATCTATGTTTAGCCACGTGGCATGGTACCTGTTCTCAGTTCTGCCTTGTCATCTTGCCTCCTCTGTGTCTGGCTGGTGACTCCTGATTAAGCCTTCCTCTTCCCTGAATTCTCCTAGTTGTTTGCCCCACCTATACTTCCTGCCTGGCTACTAGCCAGTCAGCATTTTATTAAATCAGTTTACAAGAGCATTATCCCACAGCACAACCTCTTATACAGGGCATCTGCCTTTTCTCTCTTCCACTTAGTGCTCCAGGGAATGTAGCTGTTTGATATTTCTTCTAGTTTTAGAAGGAATATACTATTTTTTTTCTGTCCAAAGTTACATTTACAGAGCAGACACATAAAGTTTGTTGCCTTTCTATGCATTTTATCTCCTTCTGATTCCTTTCTTAAGTAACATAATTTATTGCCCAAGGTTCTTAGAAGCGTTGTTAGCATGACTAAGTCTTGTTAAAGGTCTTAGTTATATTTTCTGTTATTGAGATAAAATATCTTCACAAATCAACTTAAGGCTGAAAGGGCTTATTTTGTCTTAGGGTTTAAGACTACAGTTCATTATGCTGGGGATTGTGGTTTGAGGCATTTGGAAAAAATATTTCCGTTTAATTTGAAGTCAGGAAATAGGATGTGAAATGCTTGTGCTCAGCTTGTCCCCATATATACAACCCAGAATCTCAGCCCAAGGAGTGGTTTCACCCAGAGAGTTTGAGTCATCCTACCTCAACCCAAGATCAAATAAGCAATTTAAACGAGCCTGTAAACTCTTGTAAAATATAAACAGTCAACAAAAGTTTCCCACTCGCCTTGCTACCCCACAAAAGAACCTCAAGATCAAATGGTTTTAGCTATAAATTCAGACTTCCAAAGATGAGTTAATACCAATACTCTTTAAATTATTGCTCATAAAAGAAACAGAAGGAACATTTTTTAATTCATTTCATGAGATTATAGTTATACTGATACCAAAACCACATAAAGATCCAACCAAACAAGAGAATTATAGATCAATTTCCTTTATGATCATAAATGCATAAATATTCAATATGATACTGGCAACCTAAATCCAAGAACATGTCAAAAAATCATCCACCATGATCAAATAGGCTTCATCCAAAGATGCAGGAATGGTTCAACTTAGGTAAATTGAAAAAAGTAATCCTCCACATAAGAAAACAAAAAAACCAACCAAACAAACAAACAAAAAAGCTGAAAGGAAAAAAAAAACAAAAAACAAATGACCATCTCACTAGGTGAAGAAAGGTCTTTGAAAAAATTCAATGCCCCTTTATGATAAATGTCCTGGAGAGACATTTGGATGAAGCCTTCAGCATAATATAGCAAACCTATAGCCAACAAAAATTAAATGGAGAGAAACTCAAAATACTTCCACTAAAATCATCAGGAACTCTCTCCATATCTATTCAATATAGTACTTGAAGTTTTAGCTAAAAGCAGTAAATAAATAAAGTATATTGAGTATAGACAAATTGGAAAGGAAGAACTCAAGTATCTTTATTTGCAGATGATATGATACTAAAAGTAAGTAACCCAAAAAATTCCACTGGGGAACTCCTATAAAGAATAAACTCTTTGAGCAAATTAGCTGGATTCAAGATTAATTCAAAAAAGTCAGTACCCATATTTATACAAAAGACAAACAGACTGAGAAAGAAATCATAGAAATGATACCTTTCACAGTAGTTTCAAACAATATAAAATATTTTGGGGTAACTCTAACCAAGCAAATAAAGACTTATAGGACAAAGACTTTAGGACCATGAAAGAAATTGAAGAAAATATCAGAAGATGGAAAGATCTCCCATGACATCTATCAAAAATGGCCACCTATCAAAAGCAATCTACACATTCAGTGAAATCCCCATTAAATTACAACACTGTGCTCCTCAGATCTTGAAAGGAAAAATTTTAGCTTCATAAAAGCAAGTACACATACACATACACACAATACAACACAACAAAACAAACAAAAACAAAACAGAATAGTAAAACAATCTTGAATAACAAAGAACTATAGGCAGTACCCACCAGCCTGAATTTTAAGTTATATTATAGAGCTATAATAATAAAAACAATATGGTATTGACACAAAAACATACACATTAATCCATGGAATAAAGTTGAGGACCCAGATATAAATCCACACACCTGTGGGCACATGATTGTTGATAAAGAAGCCAGAAATACACACTAGAAAAAAGATAGCATCTTCAGAAAATAGTGCTGGATTTGATAGAAGAGAAAGTGGAGAATAGCTTTGAACTCATTGGCGTAGCAAAAGTCATTCTGTGCTAATGATGCTATGTTCAGAACTCTCAAAAAAAGTTTCTCATTTGACTGAGAAACACTTAAAGAAATGTTGAATTTCATTATCTATCATGAAAATGCAAATGTGAACCACCTTGAAATTTCATCTTATAACAGTCAGAATGGCTAAGATCAATAAACTAAGCGACAGTTCATGCTGGCTAGGATGTGGAGTAGGGGAACCCTCTCCATTGCTGGATGGGGGTGCAAATATCTGCTGTCACTGTGAAAATCACTGTGGTCTTCCATCAGGAAGATGGCATTCCATTGACCTCAAGATCCAGATATATCACTCCTGGGCATATATCCAAAGAATGCTTCACCCTACTACAAAGACATTTGCTCAACCATGTTCATTGCTTCTGTATTCATAATAGCGAGAAAATGGAAATAGCCTAGGTGTCTGTGAACAGATGAATGGATAAAGGAAATATGGTATATTTACACAGTGGAGTTTACCTCAGGCTTAAAAAAGAAATAATGAAACTTGGAAGTAAATGGATAGAACTAGAAAAAAATCATCCTGAGTAAGGTACTCTAGATCCATGATATGTATTCTCTTATATTAGGATATTAGATATTAAGTTAATGGTAACCAAGCTATAATACATAGAACCACAGGTATTACAAATAGATTAAGGAAAAGGGGATATAGGTAGCTCTTGGTAGGAAATGGAAATAGGATATTTATGAATGGATGTGGGTGCTACAACTTTATTATCAAATGGGGAGTGGAAGGAAAGTGGAGGACAAGGAAGATAATGCCAGGAGAGACAGCTAAAATTAAGGTGCATTGTAGTGGTAGTATGGAAACCTAATACAATAGAATGTATATTCTGGGAAAGACAGATCACTGACTGGCCATGCCTTGTCACCAAATAAAGCTTCCAGTACAATTGGGATTGGATTACATCTAATTGAGTTGTTGGCCAAAAAGGTCACATAGAAATCCCCAAATAACTTAGGCTATTGCTAAGTCTATAGGTTTCTCTACACACACTGAAGGCAAGGTCCCATGACTGAAGACAACACCTACACAACTTATTGAATGTGGAGATGTTGAGCTGGTATCTACTCAGATCATTCACCTACCTGCTAGCATTTATGATACAGGAAGATACTATGCACACTTTATAAGAAACATAAACACCAAGCCAGCCATAAGCCCCTTTATTTACAGTGGTGTCCTCCTGCAAGATACGCTAATACAATAGTGACACAAAGCTTGTCAGAATAACCAATCAGTGTCTGATTTGACTTAAGATCAACTCCATGAGATGGAACCCATTCCCAATGTTGCCTTAGTGATCAAGAATCTAATATTAGGTAGGCCAGGGACCTAGTGTAAAACCAATAATATTATTCTAAATAAACAAACAAAAAACACAGCAACAAATGACTCTGGATGACATTTTGCTATATTCATAGGTCAGTTTCTTGCTTAGCAATTGTTCAAAAACCTCTCTCCTACAGCAGATGGGAACAAATATAGAGACCCATAGCCAGACATTATGCAGAATATGAGAGAACTTAGAACACTCAGTCCTAAATGGGATATCTCCATCAAAACCCTCTCCTCAGAGCTCAACCCTGTGGAAGAGAAGGCAGACATGTCTAAGAGTCAGAGGGATTGGAGAACAAGGTCTTCTGAATTAATTAAGCCATATGCATATGAGCTCACAGGGGCTAAAGCAGCAAACACACGGTAGACATGGGTCTGTACCTGAATATCTGTGTATATATTACAGCTTTCAATTTCATATTTTTATGGGACTCCTGAGTGTGTGAATGAGGGACTCTCTGATTCTTGTGCCTTCTCTTAAGCTCTTTCCTTCTGTTGGTTTTGATTTTCCAATTTCAATGTGATAGTCTATTTTTTAATTATTCTATTTCATTTTGATTAAAATTATTTAAGAAGACATAAATGTTCAGACATGGGGTGTTTATACTCCCATGTCAATTTACTATAGCACACACATGCCCATTAATGTGTACAGTCAGTATGTGTTAATTGAAATACATATCAATACCATAGTTCTTTGAAGAGTAAGTTAGTGTTGAATAATGTTTTTATGAGATTCCTTAGTGTGTGAGCCAGTGGCTCTCTGTTTCTTGTTCCTTCTCTTGGGCTCTTTTTTTCTGTTTGTTTGTTTCATCCAATTCTAATGTGTTAGTTTTTACTTTATCTTATCTTAATTTATTTTAATACTATTTCTTAGAAACCTGTTTTCTAATGGGAGACAGAAAGCTGGTGGATCTGGATGGGAAGGGAAGTGGGGAGGAATGTGGAGATGGAGAGGGAGGGAAAATTATAATCAGGATACACTATGTGAGACAAAAATCCATTTTAAATAAAAGGAAAAAGAAAAACAAAACCAAAAGCAAAATATCCAGTAGGCATGAATGGGGACATGTCACTCAGTGAATTCTAGATTTTATGAAGCTGAAAATTGAGATTAACCATCACAATTCTAAGGTTTATTTTCAGCTTGGCAAGCAAAAACATCAATTTAAATCATAGTCTATTAATTCTTGTCCTCACTCTTTGATGATTATCTCATAATCTAAAATACAGTCCAACTTCAAAAGTCATCCTAGCCCTTAACATTCCAAAATCTTAAAATTTTGAAGTATGCCTCTCATATGAGATTGAGACTCAAGGGAATCTCATAACTTTAAGCGCCTATAAAAATAAAACAAGATATATATTTTCTTTTCTTTCTTTTTTTTTTTTGAAAAATTAAAAATTCCTTAATTTTTTATTCCTGGTACCACTACAGGAATTTACAGGGCAATATACCTGATGTAATGAAAAGAAAAAGAAAAAGATGTACATCTAATTGACACCACATTGCATGAATCAATAGCTGCCCCTTTTGCAAACTGTGGCTATGACAGTCCTGAACAAGAAGGGTTTCCTGTTTAAGCTGCAGTAACTTTTCTGACTATGGATCATCGCTCCTACAGTGGCAGAGTTTTACAGTTCCTCTAATGCATTTAGGAAGATTGTCTCAAAGTAACCTGCAGCTTTCCTGATAACTACTCGCTCTCTCTGAAGGAAAGCTGCTGGCATGGACTGGAGTTTGCATACCAGAGAGAGACTACCTGTGGTACAGGTAAGAGAGCTGGAAGATAGGACCAGCCAGTTTCATTATGATCCCTAGGGGTTAGACAAAGCCCTGTAAGATTTCTTGTTTTCTCAGCTGGATATTGGTCTTACTTCGGTCTGATCATTCCTTGATATAACATCAATTCTCTCATTTTGGTGTAAGAATGTTTACTATGCAGTCATTTATTGAAAATATGTATCTTTTTCTGCCTTTTTAAAAAAACCTTCTGCTACCCTATCTACCACTTCCACCAGCAGATCCATAGCCACCACCATAGGGACTGCCTGAGCTTCTTCCACCAAAACTGCCCCCCTTTCATAGGCCCATAATTTGATTGCTATTGTCCACTGTAATTTCCAAAGTCATTATAGTTTCCATGGATGATCCATAGTCCAGGTATTTTCAATATCCTGGTGATTCCATTGTAGCTTTGGCTTCTCCTTCACACTTTCTCCCAATAGTCTTTCTCAGGGCAGGAGCAAAGTGGACAATGTGACTGTGTTGCCATGTTCTCTTTCCTGCTCATGCTGGAGCCTCCAATTGGTGGGGCTTTCATCCCTAGGACAGCTTCCCCATTGTCACAGTACCATGTGGTAGGTTTCTTTTCAGTGGGGAGAGACATGTCCTCAATGACTCCACCTGCTTGCTTAATCACAGCCCGAATGTTCTGTCTCAAAATTGCCTTCACCAAACAAAGTAGTCCATTATCTTTAATTTCAACTTTATTGAAGTTTTCAGGACACAGCTCAAATGAAGAAGACACATGGTGAAAATATCATATGAATGGTCCCTACCCCAGTTCTCTATAGAATCCTTGTTCTAAAACTTCATGAGCCAGGAATCAGTTTTCTACATTTTCTCTCAGAATTGTTCTCTTTGTGGCCCAGGAATCTCCACTTTCATCATGTAATGACTGCTTTATACAAACTTCTAAACTCCTGCACATCCTCTTATGAACCAGTTTTAAAGGTTTCAGAATTATATGGTCAGATTTATTACAGCAATGGCCTCACTAATCAGTATCAATTCTTTGTCTTAGTTATTTTTCTTGTTGCTGTCATAAAATACTCAGTGAGAGCAACATATAACAGAAAAGGCTTATTTTGACTTATACATCAAGGATTAAGTAATTCAGGACACTGAAGTCCTAATGGTTTGGGGTTGAGGCAGTGGCTTTTGTTGATGAAACAGAGAGAATGATGAGTGCTTGGAAATGTTTCAATGTGCATGGCTTCTTGCTAGAAAGATCCCTTAATAGTAAGAAGCTATTCTAACTATCATCTGTACTTATGATGGCATAAAGCCATCTTTTGTCCAATGTATATCTTATAGATACAAAAGCTACTACAGACAGCAGAAAATGATAAAAAAAAAAGACAACCAATAGATAGGAGTAACTTTATATAGTATATTATAATACCACATCTGTATTTCATATTGGAAAAGCCAATGGACCATGTACATGGGTAATTTGTACATGCATAGCTTAGTGCATATATGCGATTAATGGATTGATGGCTCAGTCTGCATTAACCTTTAACATAAATAAAACCTTGGGAGGAAAGTCAGACTCATCAGTCTTAAGAGCATGTGAATAATTCTTCACAAAGTAAACAATTAAAAAGGGAAAGTGCAAGAGATATTAGAAGAGTGACATAAAACCAAAAAAGTTTCAGAGACAAGGGATGATAACCTGAAGAGAGGGACAAAAGTAAGGCTGGATGACTGAACGCCTTTGCTCCCAAACTCCCAATTTACTGTGTAATCTGCAGGCTAGAGATGAGAAAGATAACACTTTTTTAACTTGAATATCTTCGTTTTAGACATTCGTACATGAGTATTTATATCATTTTTATCCCTCTTTTTCCCATTTCAACTCTTTCTATACCCCATATTGTACTTTTAAAATTCACTATATATTTTTGGTGTGGTGTGTGTTTGTGTGTGTGTGTGTGTGTGTGTGTGTGTGTGTGTGTGTGTTATGTAAAGCCTACCGAGTGCATTTATTATTGTCATATGTACATATTTAAGTTTGACCACTTGAGACTTGAGATTATATAATATATCATGGAGGTTATTCCTAGAGGAATCTGATCCTTTTGGGGGCTAATATCTTTTCATAAAAGGGTTCAGTCTTATAAAATTTCTGATATGTTGACTGCTGTTGATATTATATAGTTTTATTTGGTAACAAACTTGTTGAAATATGGCAACACCATTGTAATAACTTATTTTCTATATTTTGTCCAGTGGTGAATCTCTGTAGTCATATCTACTACAAAAGATTCTTTAATGAGAGGTTGCAACTATACTTATCTGTGTCTACAAGGATACTGATTGGGCCTTAAGTCCAATTAGACAGCTGTTGATTTTCACAAGAAAAAAGTTCCACCATTTCATCTTTGGCATCTATCTTTTGGGGCTGTCATTTTTCTGGTTCATACATTTTACAATTGGGTAGGACTATTGATAACTTTCCTAACTTTTCACCCTTATACAATACATCATTATTTCTCTTTAGTCTTTTTAATAACTTCCTAGCATTTACTTTTTGCCTGGGTTGCTGTTATTTTTCAAAATAATTCTGAAGATGAAACATAGTCTGACCCATAAGCATTTACTTTTTGCTACACTGATTTTTAAATTAGAGAGTTTTTTTTAAAGCAAAAGTGAGGAGTTAAAATCATCTTTCAAAATATTTTTAGTTTTGCTTAAAAAGTAGTATTTCCAAAACTTGAAAATAAGAACTTGTTGTAATTTTGTTATACAAATTACTTAAATACCTTGAATTCCCATATAAAAACATTCTTATAAATTCAGAGAAATGATATTCACTTTTATAATCATCTGATTTAAAGGAAGTGTCATTTCTTCACCTATATTTAATAAGCAAAATGGCAATGTGTAGTTCTATATAAGACTGACAATTGTCAGAGAAATATTGTGTTATGGCTATACTTCGTTGTCAACTTTACTACAACTGGAACTAAAATTCAAAAATGAAGGGCACGATTGCAAGGGATTTTGCTTAATTTCAAGTAGGAAGATCTACTTCTAATCATGATATTTGAGGTAGTTTGAAGATACTCTTTTAATCAAGATCCTTTGAGCTGGGAAAAGACCAACTTTTAATGACCTAATCTGGCTTCTTCCACTGTCTACTGGAAATCTAAGGACATAGAAGAAGGAAGCTTTTGCTATTTGCCTACTTATGTTCACCTTGCTAGCAAGTCCATTTCTTCACTGGCATAGAGACTACTTCTTTAAATCCCAGCATATACTGAACACCAGCTGAGACATCCATCTAATCTCATGAACTGAGAAACTATTGGAGTCTTGGAATTTCTGTTCACAGTCAGCCATTGTTGGGTTAGACAGACTGAAGCCTGTATGTCATTCTAACAAATCCTCTTTCTCTCTAAATGAGAGATATGTTTTAAAGGTTCTGTTACTCTAAAGAATCCTGACTAATAGTATTGTTATTCCATATATATTTTCAAAAGCTACATTTTCAATATCCCTCATTAGAAAATTTGAAATCTACAGAATGATTTGAACATTGTTATTAAGCCCAGTGGGAAATTCTGCATCATGAATAATTTGATGTGAAAAAATATTTAAAATTTTGTATATTATTAGCTTTGATTTGTGTGATAGATGTATGTGCCATATAAATTAACTTAATGGTTAGTCTTGGCTGCATTTCCAAGACACTTCATTATGTATATGAAAATATTTTAAAATTAGAAAAAATTCTCAAGTCCAAAAACATTTCTTATTCTTGGCATCTGAGAGAATAATACATGGCTGTATTATATTTATTTTATTGAGAGCTGAAATCACTATATGCTATCAATCAAATCTTGCTTTAAATGAAACCAAATATGAGTAGATATGATATAAATTCAAAGAAAGATGACAATATAGACATGTTACAAAAATTGGATTCATAAATATTTTATTTATTTGTGCCCATGCTCTTTGCTGCTAATCTTTTTTTCATCAAAATAATAAAAAATATTTCATATTTCATCATCAAATTCTTTGACATATAGTAGTTAAAGCATCATATGTTTAAGATAATTCCAGACTCTAGAGAAAAACTTTATAGAACTAAAGTATTGCTAACATGACCTATGAAGCCAACTATTTGTAGCTGAGTATTAGGTTATTCTAATCTCAACCAAAGAAAAGCTGATAAATATAGGGATGGCTGCATTCTTTTACCAGAAAGGATAATTATAGTCAATGAGTATATCCAAATGCATATAATTTAAATATCATTTTGAAACTTTGTGCTTGCCTATTTGATTTGCTCTATAACTTTAGTAATTTCTGTAGCTCACTTATCAGTATATATCTCATAGTTTGTTCTAAGGTAGTAGATGACTACTCCAAATGAAAATAAGAAATCAGACATGAAAAGAGACTGGGGAATAGCATTCCAGGTGGAAAACCCCTGAGGCCAAATCTTTCTTATCATGAGAGAAGAGAAACTTATATTGGTCCTAATACATTTAGACCATGCAAAAGAAAGTGGCAAAACTATGGATTTTTAATTCAATAATTAATACTCAGTGATAAGTTTAACACACTGTTGTTACTTGTACCATCATGTTTTAACAAGTATCATCTAGCTTGTGATGTCCCCAAGGCTGAACAATGCATTTCATCTAAGGGGACAGGTATCTATTTTTTTTTTTTTTTTGGATGCCAAGTTTCAGGTGCATTTATTGTTACATCTTCCCACGTGTCTAAAAGACCCTCAATTACAATGACATTTATTCAATTTTTTAAAGCATGTAAACATTTTATTATTGTATAAGTAATTACTCTATGAATGAGTATAACTACCTTATATTCTTTTTTTGTTTTGTTTTTTTGTTTATTTTAATTTATACATCAGCCATGGGTTCCCCTGTCCTCCCCCTCCCACCCCTACCTTCCCCCCAGCACCTCCCCTCCATTCCTATATCCTCAATTGACTTCTGAAGAAGAATGTTAAGAAATTGCAATATAGCATGTGAGGAGGCATGTAAGTTTTTTTCTAAATAATGTAGGGCATGAAACTAAAAATTTGAGAAATTATCTGATGCATTGGAGATTCACAAATGTGGAGTATTGTAAAGGGCCCAGTGCAAAGGCAAAGATGTGTGATAGAGGCTTTCCTCCTTTGTTATTCATTATTAGAAATGATATCTTCAGGATGTTGGCAGTCATGCATCTTTCAAAGCTGAGATTTTATTATGTTGTATGTTCAACTGCAGCACACTTTACACATAGATTTGGGACTACTTAGTTGAGGACATTGCAAATATTAAGAACCTATGAACCAGCAATCATAAAGCATAAAGTCTTTTATTTATTGTCCATATAATACATCAGGAAGAATAAACCAGTACCTATGTCAGTAGATCTAGTTGCAGATACCAATGCTTCTGAAAAAGAACATTTACAATAAAAAAGCTAAGTCTAATTAATCTAAATACTTGAGGAAGGGCATTGATATGGTAAAGGCACTTGCTTCCAAGCCTGATAACCCACATTTGATCCACAGGATTCATGGAGTAACAGAAGAAAACTTACTCCTACTAATTGTTTTCTGACATACACCAGAGAGCTGTGACATGTATGCCCTCCCCAAATAAACAATATATGTAATAAAAACTTACATTTTTACTGCATATTAGCAATTAACTCATTAACTGTTGTCTGAGTTTATGTTTGGTTTTTATATTGGAAAAAGATTTTCATAATCACAAGATTAAATTTTATTTTCCTATAAATAAAAATAGTTGACAACATCTAATAATTTCCAAGGTAGAATAATATCTGACATATCTATGTACTTAATAATTGTTCAATCAATTCCCAATTTTATCACTTTCCTTTTTATTTTCTATAGTCAAGATGAGCTGGCCTTGGTGGGCCATGTCTTTAAACCCATCACTTGTAGGTAGAGACAGGTGGATCTCTGTGAGTTCAAGGCCAGTTTTGTTTATATAATGAGTTCCAGAACAGCCAGAAACATATATGGAGAGACTGAGTCAGGGGAGGGAAGGAAAGGGGGGTTATAACCTGTATGAAGTTTTCTTCTAGCATAATAAATATGACTTCAGGAATCTTCCATGTGGAGTATTCTTCTGTGGTCACTTTTCATTCAACTGACAGGAAATATCAGAAGTATGAATTCTCAAGGAATTTAACAAAGATGTAAACAAGCAACTCAGTAGTATATTATTTTTTGACCTCTAACACATTCTGTAACAATGCACTAAATTCAGAAACTCTGTGGCATATTTTTCAGTGCTCTGATTCAGTAATTAGGATTCGTTAGCTAGTCTGTTGGTTTTACATTGCTAATTATATCATCTCTGTTCCTTGTTCTCATTGCTACTCTTATAATCCCCTTCCTCAAATTTATCTAAATCATCTGTTTGTGAAGTATTTGTCATGTCTCACGTCATCATGAAATTTGCATGTAAATGGATGGAAACAGAAAAAAATCATCCCGTGTGAGGTAACCCAGACCCAGAAAGACAAACCTGGTATGTACTCACTCATAAATGGATATTAGCTGTAAAGGAAGGAATAACGAGGCTACAATGCATAGGCCCAGAAAAGCTAGGTAACAAGGAGAGCCCAAAGAAACATGTATAAATGTCCCTGGGAAGAAAAAATAGAAGAGATCTCCTAGGTAAACTGGGGAGTGTTGGGTGGTGGTGGAGTGGGAGGATGCCAATATGGGGACATAAGGGATCAGGTTGGCAGGCTGGGAGTGGGACCAACTGGGAGAATAATGAAATAGATGAGGGGACATTCTGGGGTTAGGGAGAAACCTGGTGTCAGTGGAACTCCCAGGATTCCACAAGGAAAACCCCAATAAAGACTCCTAGCAACAGTGGAGAGGGTGCTTGAACTGGCTTTCTCCTGTAATCAGATTGATGACTATCCTAATTGTCATCAGAGAGCATTCATCCAGTAACTGATGGAAGCAGATGCAGACATCCACAGCCAAGTACAAGCTGAGGGGGGTTGGTGTCAAGGTCATGACAGGGAAAACCACAGAGACAGCTGACCTGAGCTCATGAGAGCTCACAGACTCTGGGCCAGCAGCTAGGGAGCCTGCATGGAACCAACCTAGGCCCTCTGCATGTATGTGACATTTGTGCAACTTAGTCTGTTTGTGGGGCTCCTAGCAGTGGGATCAGGACCTTTCCCTGTGCTTGAGCTGACTTTTGGGAACTGAACCCCCAAGCTGGGTTGCTTTGCCCAACTTTGATGCATGGGAAGGAGTTTGGTCCTGCCTCAACTTGATGTGTCATGCTGTGTTGACTCCCATGGGAGGCATTCCCCTTTCTGAATGGAGAGGGAAGAGGAGTGGGTCGGAGGGTGGGTAGAAAGGAGGTGGGGAGGGAGCTGAAGGAGTTAAGGGACAGGAAAATGTGGTCGATATGTAAAGTAAAATTTAAAAAATTAATAAAAAATCCAGGACATTACTTGTTATGATGGGCACAGTGGACAAAACATATCTAGAGTTATCACTTTCACATTAGTGAGATTTTAGACTCCTTTCTTCTTAGTTTGCCATTTCCTCCCTCTCCTAGGATCACCACTGTCTGCCTCATTTTCATTCACTTGATAATTAGTAGAATTCATTTTATGAAGTGTCTACACTAGCCACAAGCATTTTCAAAGTAGTACAATTTCTGATTTCTAAAATTTGTAGGAAACCATAACACACACCCACTGCTCTTAAAGCAAAGCCAGAGTTACCACAGTATGCATTCAAAATATATTATGCATTCACAGTAATAAGAAATTTATGACAATGACATAAAATATTTATGCACCAATGGAAATTAATAGAGTCCAGACATAAAGCTTTACAGGTTAGTGTATTAATTCTTCACTTTTACACCAGTAATACTCAAGACAGAGTATAGATTTTCAATAAATTATGTTGGGAAAAGTAGGTATCTATACATAAAATACTGAAATGTATCACTGTCTTACAGCATATACCAAACCAAACCAAACCAAACAAAACAAAACAAAAACAAACAAACAAAAAACCCTCAAAGTACAATAAATACTTACGTTGAAGATCTGAAATTGTTTTCATACAAGGCATGATAGAGCCTGGTGAAAATGGTTTTTGCACTAATTTAACACATGAGACCAAAATCCAATGTAAGAAAAAGCAAAACTCAACAAGTCACGGTATAAAATATAAACAATCTTCTGCAAAGAAACAATATAATCATAAAAATGGAAAGGCAACCCACAAAATGTAAAAATATTTTAGTTATGTATTTGATAATTTCCTTAATTCCAAGGTGCACAAGGGATTCCTATAGCACATATATTAAAAAGAATAATAAAGAAGAGTCTCAAATAAACATTTCTTCACAGAAATACAAGGTGAAGAATGAGTATATGAAATAATTATCACAAATTATCAGGGAAACAGTTTCAATATGATGCTACCTCACAGGTAGGAGAGTGGAAATAATTTAAAACAACATCATACTGAGTCAAAATCAGTTACAGAAGGACAAACCCTACATGATTCCTCTTCCATGAAACTTTAAACATTAAATCTTATAGACCTGGATAGTAGGATGGAAGCATACAGACTTTTTGTTTGCTATTCAACTCATAAAAATTTGAAGCATTTAAACAAATGCATTCTGGAAATGGATATGATAATAATATGTTGTACTCATAACAATATTTTAGGAAGATAATCTTATATTAAATATTCACTACCAAAATAAAAAAAAATAGAATATGCACATAGTTAGAAGACTAAAAGATGATAGCAACTCAAGTTTGGAAAGGCTTAGATCTAGATCTTTAATACAACTCCAGATATTAGAAAATAGGATTTGAGGAAGTGAGTGAGTCACAAGAGAGGAAATATTGAAAAGCATTAGGAATTTAATATTTACTGGGAGAAGGAAAAGTACCCTGTTCCAGGGATGATCTCCCTATTCATTATCCAATAGAGTTTGATTAGCATTAAATACATATATACACTACCAACAAAAATGGAATTCATATCATGTATATATTTGTGCATATACAAACATGCATATACATGCATATGAATATAGCAACAATAATAATCGAAGAAAAAAGAGGCTTTTAATTTGATGCAATGGGACATGAGCAGAGTATAGCTAGGAAGGATTGGAGGAAGAAGGGGGAAGGGAAAAGTGTATCATTTTATTTCAAGTAAAATCATACTAAGAAATGAAAACAGGAGAATTCAGGATTTCATAAGAGCCTAAAACTCTGTCACCCCCATCATCTGAGATTATAGCAAAAAGGTAGTCTAAACAGATAGAATCAAGTTTCACTATGCACTTACTGAATTCCTTAGACTTCTGAACTGTAAGACATTGATATTTCCAGCTATATAGTCTATGACATTTTATAACATAAATTTTGACAGAAGGACTAAACCATATATATATGTGTGTTTTTATAGTCATCATGCTAAAGACCAATTTCTTTAAATATGCAAATGATGCATGTAAAGTTATATTTTAGTTAATCAGAGATGTCCTTTAGCAGTTATAACTCTCTACTACTTTGTACTCTCCCATTTAAACACCCTTAAATAATTTGTGAGGTTAGAACTGATATAATGCATTTTTAATACATCTCACACATTTTAAGTCTACATTTTGGAAAGGCTTGAGATATATGCATCTTCATGAAAACATTAGTATAAAGCAATAGACATAAACCCCAAGTTGTCCTCATAGCTCCTTGAAATATTTGGATCTGACCCATTTACCCTACTACAGAAAACTTACTTGCTTTCTAGCACTGTGGATTAATTTTTAGCTTTTAGAATAGCGAGAAAATGGAATTAAAAAACACAACACTTTTTTTTTGAAGGAAATATGAAGGTAGTCTCAATTTCTTCCTGATCCCTTAATTGGTAACACATAATTTTTTACGAGGCATAACTTTTCATTTCATTCATAATGTTTCTTTTCTGTTAGCTTTCTTTTTTCACATCAAGCATTTCAGAAGTGTGCATTTCCATGCAGAAATACCTGGAAGTTTTTCTGTATTCTTTTCTGCTACTGTTTTCTACTTGAGTCCCACTGTGATTTGAGATGTTATATACGACTGAAATTCCTTTGTCAGGGTTAATAATTGTTTTATGATTCAGAATATGGTTCACCT
Organism: Onychomys torridus; assembly: GCF_903995425.1. NCBI lineage: Eukaryota > Metazoa > Chordata > Mammalia > Rodentia > Cricetidae > Onychomys > Onychomys torridus. Next base: position 52,765,304 of record NC_050453.1, on the reverse strand, counting down.
TGGGAAGCAATATTGTTATATGTAAAAGCAACATGTATTTAGTTGCTTGGCAAAAAGAATGTTATGCCAGGCGGTGGTGGCGCAAGCCTTTAATCCCAGCACTTGGGAGGCAGAGCCAGGCGGATCGCTGTGAGTTTGAGGCCAGCCTGGCCTACCAAGTGGATTCCAGGAAAGGTGCAAAGCTACGCAGAGAAACCCTGTCTCCAAAAAACTAAAATAACAAAAAACATAACAATGTTCTAAAAATATTAATTGGGTCATATTAATTGTTAATGAGTTCAAGTTTTCTGTATCTTAGGAGCTCTACTGTCTAGCTAACTTGTTACTTATTGAAAGAATGATATCAAAACATTTTATCACATTTGATAATTCTTTGCCTTATGCAAATTATTTTTTCAATAATGCACTTTTTATTTTATATATTGTAATAACTGTTATTATACTTATGCCTGTTAAGGATTGCTAAATCCTCTTCGAGAATTAAAATTTCATTATTATGAAATGATATATTTTAACTTTAAAACTTGCTTTTACATAAAAATAAATTTTGATATTGCATATCAAATTAGTGTTTTACTTATTGTTAGGACAATATATTTTTCTACATAATTAAAATCTTAACCAATAATTGACTTTATTTTACATAGTAGTTGTGTACATTATGCATTGAGTATCCTTATATAGTTGGGGATTTAGCTCAGTGGTAGAGCGCTTGCCTAGCAATCGCAAGGCCCTGGGTTCGATCCTCAGCTTAAAAAAGAAAAAGATGAGTATCCTTACATAATGTAATTTCATCCAAAGTGACATTGTCATGTTTTTAACAGGTTTTGTGACCATTCACACTGTGTGCCTTAGTTAGGGCTCCTATTGCTATGATGGAAACACATGAGAAAAAGCAAGTTGGGAAGAACAGGGTTGATTAGTCTTATTCTTCTTCACCATTATACATCATTGAAAGAAGTCAGGGCAGGAACTCATGTAAGGCAGGAACCTGGAGGAAGAAGCTGATGCAGAAACAAAATAGGTGTGCCACTTACTGGCTTACTCCTCATGATTTGCTTAGCCTGCTTTCTTAAAGAACCCAGGAACACCAGCCCAGAGATTTAATCATCCACAAAATGTCTGGTCTCCCCCCATCACATCAATAACATATTTAAAAAATGCTCCATAGGCTTCCTTGTCTACAGACTGATTTATATAAGCATTTTTTTTTCAATCAAGGTTTGCCACATCACATGACTGTAGCTTGTGTCAAGTTTGCATGAGTACACAATGTTCAGCACACCATTTCCAGCACATCATTTATTTGATGATGGCTAATTATTATAGAGTATTAGTTACATCATTATGAATGTTTCAATTTCATTTTCCCCTGTAATTTTGTTTCCCTATTTCTGTTTCCTATTAGCATGAAGTTGAGAATTTGTTAGTTAATTTATAGTTCTACAAAACATTCCCTCTGCTTATCTCTGTTTTAGGTATTCTATCTATTCTTCAAATATTATCTTCTTTGATTTCACCAGACTCTGTTACACCTCCTGCAGTCAGTATTCAGTTCTCCTCTTCAGGTCAGGCTTCTTCTGCTTCAGACCGTGTGGGGGACCAGCCACTACTTTTAAAACCAGGTTACTCTTGAGCAGGGAGAAGTGGGAAATATTTAGAAAGAAAGAGATACCTAGACGATGAGAAAAAAGACAGAAAAACAAGATAGCTTTAAGAGGGTCTGGGTCAAAACCCACCATCCCAGAACCTTATTCAAAAGGGCTTTTTATAACAATGCCAAGAGGTAGGACAAAGGACCTTCCCCTTGCTAGATACAGCCAGTGTAGACCCTTCCAAAAACCTGATACTCAGGCCTATGGTCCAAACATCCTCTTATGCAGTCCTGCTGGGTAAAGCCACTAGGAAACCTTGGTGGGTTCCAACAAGACTGGAAAGCCTAAGTAGCCTCAAGCAAGTATGCGTTTCCATTTTTGAAAAAAATACTGTCCACCATTTTGTGATCTCCACTGTGTTAAAATTGTTCATTTTTAAAACTGGTTGGCTTAGCTAGCCACTAGGCTATAACAACATTTTTTTTTTGTATTTTTTAAATGAGATCAGTGAATAACAGATGAAACAGGAAAGCCCCTGGGCTACTTCCAATCTGACCAGATATTTTCCAGCAGTACTCTCACAACAACGAATTTCCGGGAACTGTCTGTTATGTATACTAGTTAAGATGCATCCTACTGAAGAATCTCTTTACGCTTTTTATTATTTTATTTTATTTTTGGTACTTTGATAGTGAAACCAAGTGACCTATAAACTCAATTTCAAACTGTATTTCTTGCTAATCCTCAAAACACCACCAGCACTGAAGATGTAGCATAGTCCCCCACTGTCTTATATAAAACAAAGGTACCTCAAGGAAGGTAAGGAGGTTTAGAAAACATTTGGGTTTGGTTAACTACCCACCCAAATTTACCAGATAATATTTATCACTAGGTGTGCCCAGATGATTTACTCACTCATTTATTCTGTGTCTCCTTCTTTCCCATTGTATTTCAGTTTCATTAGATTAGTCTTCTGCGTCTCTCTCACTTTTAGAGACCACAGCAGCTGGCACAAAGAAGTGCTCAGTAGACATATTTTATGGAGTAATAATCACAGCATTGCTAATATTGTCTTCCCAGTTTTCTAGTTGCCCCCTAGGTTAATGTACAAAATGATAAAATATTTAATGCTGTATAGCATTATAATTACTTAGACATCTTTAGCTATTCTCTAGCATATTTATATACTTATTCTCTGAATTCATTATACTGATTAATGTACTTGCAGTAAAATACATCTCTGTGGGCAAATAAATTACATACCAACTATGATAATTAGGAGCTAGAATTGTATCATAAAATCATCAAATATGCAAACAGATATACTTGGACAACATAAACAAAAAACTTGAAAAATGAGAGCATTATGCATGATGTTACATGAATGTGGCATAACTAGTTGGTGTTCTCTTCCCGGGGAGACTATCTCTCCCATTCTCAGCGTTCCTTGGTTGCCTGTAGGTGTTTGTTATGGCTTGAATTTCCATGTTCTACTTCTTTATGTTTATTGTAGTTCTTGTTCAATTTATGTTTAAGCAGCTACTTTGGTGAGACTTTACAGGAATATACATACATGAATGTAGCAATAATTAATGAAAACGAGGCTATTAATTGAAAAAGAGCATGGACAGGTGAAGGGGAAAAAGAGGGGTAAAATTATAATCTCAAAAGATAATAGAAGTAATAAAATTTTGATAAAGCATTGAAGTAAATAATGAACTTAGTGTACTATTTCCACAAAACATGTAGAGAAGAAAAACCCTGTGATGAAAAAGATGAAAATATCACAGTGCATTATTGATTATAATTTGAAACCAAAATACATATGCATACTCAAAGCAATTAAATGATCAATAAAGTGAGGAATTGTTTGAAAAAGTATTTATTAGCAAAGTACATATAGACTTTTTTCTAGTGATATAGTTTCCAATCAAAAAAGAATTTTGACATTTTTGTTTCAGTTCCTTGGGTATGGTTAGTTATGTAACAAAGTTTCTAAAAGAAAGACTATGTATTTCCTCAAAGGAGACATTTTGATGGCACATGACAGAATCGTGATGTGACGCCTAGGCCACACTTCTGACTTCCTAACATGCCTATGAAAATTTGGTTATTGAGACAGCCACCTGCATGTAAGCAGATCATCTAGGGTCTTAAGATGATAGCTCTCACTTTAGATGTAATTAATTGTTAACAGTTTTCTATATAGTTTTTATCCTGTTCATATTTTGCCATTTTTCTGTACAAATATGGTATTTATTCTTTTTCTGAGATCTTTAAAAGATGTTTTATAAATAGTTTACTGAGATGGAACATGTATGCCAGGAGGCATAGATCCACCTCAATTCCTCATACGAGGTTATCATCACGTCCTGATTAGTCACTCACCTGTGGCTTGTGCTTTCTAGTGAAATTCAGTTCTGCACAAATAATAACTTGCAGCTTAATGTGACATTTGAAACTGAATTCTGGAACAGATTAATGGTTACAGTCAGCCAGGTATTCACTGGGTGACTATTTCTTTTATTTCAGCTTTTCTACATCAACTTTAAAATATAAAATATGATTATGTTAGATACATATAGGGCTAGCCACTCAATATTTCATAAATAAAATTGCAGTCATTTTCTGACTCAGTTGTGTGGAATTAATTTTTTCCCAAATGAAGTTGTCATAAAATGTAAGGCTGTGACAATTTTCTTCTGTCACAAAAAACAATTTAAGAAGCTAAAGGAACAGATTTTTTAAGTTTTTAAATTTTATTCTATGAGTCTTTCACATCATGTATCTTGATTCCATTCACTGCCCCTTGAAATCCACCCTCTGCCCTTGCACTCTACCCAAATAAAACAAAATTCAAGAGAAAAAAAAAGGAAGAAAAGAAAAAGAAAAAAATTAAAATATCAACATGGAAGCTGCAGTGTGATCCAAGAAGTCATGCTGTGTACCCCTTTATCCATCCGTCTCTACTTGCAAGTGTTCATTGCAAAGAGTCATTGGTCTGGTTTGAGGCCCCTAGTCTCCACTATACAATCAGTGCTGGGCTCCAATTAGGACTCTTCCTGGACATTCCCATACCACCCTGTGTTATGGAGATGGTAAAGCTTTGGGTCTATGGGCCAGGTTCCTTCACAGGCTCCAGCAAATCAAAGATGAGATGGATGTTGGGGAAGGCCAAGTCATAATGCTTGGTCTGGGTCTGGGCAGCTGTAGTGTTGGTCTACCAGATGGGAAATGGGGACAGTTCTCCATGGTCACAATTTCGGGGCTGGCTCATCTACCCCTGTGTTAACAGTGTTGGCTCTCTTGTGCTACCCTGGTGAGGTACAGGGCCTGCTCTCCTGAGTGCTACAGCTGGTAGGGGTCAGGGATAGCTCTCCCACTCTTATGACCACAAGGCTATCTCTTCCACATGCTTGGGGAATTAATGGGCAGGGGGAAGGCATCTTTCTGTCACCCATGTTTCTATAAGACAGATGAGAAATGGGGGCCACTCTGCCATGATCACAACTTTGGGTCTGGCTCACCCACACCTCCACTAATAGGGTTGGCTCCATCATGCTGCTCTGGTGAGGTGCAGGGCCTGCTCTCCCAAGTGCTTCAGTTCTCCCCCATTACTTATCCATGGGCAAGGAGGGTAATTACCTCCCCAGGGCAGCACAATAGAGTCAATCATGTTTGCTCAGGTGTGAGTGAACCCGTACTGAAATTGTGACAATGTGATAGCTATCCCCATTATCTATATGACCAATAACAGCATGGGCAGGGGAGAGCTGCTTTCCTCCCTACCCCACACATCCATTCACATGGGAGTACTGGCTCTGTGGTCATAAGATACATATTTGTAATTGAATCTTACCCAAACTCCATGCAAATAGCATGCAGTGCTTCCTAATACCAACAACCTATAGTGTCTTTACAATTTAAAACTATGTCATTGGATTTTGGTATAAATATACAAGTGTATGAAGTATGATGTTCATTTTAATCAGTTAACACACAACAGCAACATGTAAATAACAAGCAAATACACAAAGTATTCCCAACATCCCTGCTCTCTTCCAACCCCAAGCTTCTCATTTCTTCAAAAAGTTAAATCTTCTTCAATGTTTTTGTAATACTGAAGTTAAAACCAGTTTCAAGCACGTTAAACAAGCATGAGTCACACACTCAAGCCAATATGTACAACTTTATTTATTTTTAATTTAGACATAACAGTGTAGTATTTAATATAGGTTTACAGTTAAGGGATAAACTGATGGTAGAGAACTTTTCTAGTGCTTAATAGTTACATGAAGGATTTAATTAGTATGTAAAAATTACACAAGTTAATAGGGTGTTTTGAAATATCTTGAGACATGAATTTAATGTTTATTGATCACATTACATCATTTGTAGCTTCCATCCCTTTGTTGCTATTTTGTGTTTGAACCTTTCAAATACCTTGCTTCACTCACCTATAGATATGTAACAGATTATGGAAAACAAGAACAACTGCCTTGCTGTGCTAAGGAGGGGAATCATTATTTCTGCCCTTTTATTCCCAATTCCTACCTTTTTCCTCTCCATCCAAACTTTTCCACTAATCACTATTACTCATTCTGATAAGTCTCAGAAATATTTATTTATAAAAGAAGACGTGTCATTTGTCATGATATACTATAATATGTATAGTTTTTAAATGTATTGAGTTGAATCATGAAATATGTACTTTTTGGTGTTTAGATGCTTTTGCATTGAATTATATATTCAGAGTTTGTTCTTGTGCATAGAATTATAGTGTTTTATTAATACAATCCTATTGATTTGTCAGTATTAATGTTAGACATTTGAACAAATTCATCTGTGGGCTATAAAAACTATATGTTTGTGGTGGTGTTGTGTTCCCCAAAATATTGTGCAACCTAATAAACTTTCTGTCAGGGAACAGAACAGCTGCAATATTAAACATAGAAGTTAGGCAGTGGTAGCACACGCCTTTAATCCTAGCATTCCAGGGGCAGAGATCCATCTGGATCTCTGTGAGTTCAAGGTCACACTGGAAACAGCCAGGCATGGTGACTTACATCTTTAATCCCAGGAAGGATGGCTGGGATCAGAAAGGAATATAAGGCGTGAGGTGAGGACCAGAAACTAAGCCTGGTTAAGCTTTTAGGCTTTTGAGCAACATGGTTCTGCTGAGAGACATTCAGTCTGAAGAAACAGGATCAGCTGAGGAACTGGCAAGTTGAGGTAGCTGTGGCTTGTTCTGCTTCTCTGATCTTTCAGCATTCACCTCTATACCTGGCTCCAGGTTCTTATTAATAAGACTTTTAAGATTTGTGCTACATATGTGAATTGTAGGAGTCCAAGAAAATGCTAAAGAAGACCCCAGACCCAAATAGTATGTAAAAGCAAAGAGCATTTATTCCAGCATTCAGGGGTTTGCCACTTGTTCAAAATGATGATCCAGGACAAAGGTGTGCAGGTCCTTTTAAGAATAGCTTATGGGAATTTCAGGAACAGTTGCATCATCTCAAACATAATTGATTGAAATGACAGCAGTTATATTAATACATTTTTAATAGGCTAAAATTTTAGGTTTTTTATCTTTGGATATACTTGGGTAAGTTTTTGGGGGAAGGTAGTGCAGGAACTGTCCTTCTTTGGTCATTGCTTTGAGATACTGTGGGGTTGACTCAGGCCTTATACATGTTTTCTCCTGCTGTCAGGGGTGTTCTTGATTAATAGCCTTTTGTTTTAGGACCTGGAACTGAGATCCAGCATATAAAATGGAGGAAGTTTAGACCCTCATGAATATTTGTATAATCAATTAATTGATAAAACTTAAGTGTACTATAATTTTGTATGTGTCCCGTGTTTGTATTACTGAATAACAAGATGGTTATATATAAGAGTGATGGATAATTTTATCCCTTAAAATGTTTGTGTAAATTTATACTTCCATCAGTAACATTTAGATTTGTACTACTTAATCACATTTTGATCATTAATAACTTTGTTGTATGTATAGGTTTTTCCCAATTAAAATATAACTCACAATTTCCTATTATTTAATGATATCATTATGAAATACATTATCACTGTCTTTGCTGATATATATATATATATATATATATATATATATATATATATTTCCCTATTTATAACTTTATAGGTCTTATAACATATATAATAAGTATTTGACAAAGGACAATAAATAATATTGCTGGATCATGAATAAGCTATAGTTTTTATAATTACTTTGGAATATTTTTCTTCTATCTATGAAGTGTTCATTATAAACAATATGGAAGTTGTGTTGACATCTGCTTTATACATCTCAGATTCTCCAAGTTTCTTGATTGGATCAGAAGTTCATTTGACCTACACAGTACATGGGTTTGCTTTGGACAGTCCTAAAGCTACAGGCTAAAGGGCAGGTCTAAAATACACTTCTCAAACTACCTCTGAGTCATACGTGAATCGATACAATTTGTTTGAAAACCCAGAAACATTTTATGGTTCTTTATTTGTTACACCTATCTAGTTATGCTCCACAATAAAGGTGAGAGAGAACACTATGGGATACAAAGATTTTAATAATTCACCATATAAGCTGATCACTGATTGATCAGGAATGTAGGACAAGGACTTGGGAGCCTTTTCTCCCTGACAGTCTTGAGCAGGGGCAGAAGATGGGTTTATAAGCATAAATTTTACAAACATTTGTTGTCAAGTTACAGTTACAATTTTGAGACTTTTCTTTTGTGTTTTATCATTGTCACCCAATATACAATGCAAGCCTTTCAGTCCAACCAATCAGATTCATTTGTTTCTTTTGTTGTTAGGAACAGCATAATGTTTCTAAAGATGCATAATGACTCTTTCTATGGGTTAGGGAGAAGATTTATCAGCCATTGGAAAGCTCTCAGCTCCCCTGGCACTTGGGAACCTGAACTTTATTTCACTCTGTGGGTAAAAATGGAGTCTGAAGTAAAAATGGCGGTAATCGGGCCAAAGTGCTTTCACCTGTTCCCTTCAGTACATTAGTTTCAATATATTTTTGGTGGTGTTTTACTGTGGCCATTAACTACAGAAATCACTTCAGAGGGTTAGTATATCTGAGGGGTGCACTTTTCTGATCATTCCTGTATTCCCTCTCTTCCTACACTCTGTCTTGAGTTAAATTCCCCCCCCCCCCAACATGTTTCCATTGCCTAGCAATCCTGCCACACCAGGGTCCATAATTAATTGATTCAAAGAACATATAGTCATGAACAGAATTTCTTAAACCATGATCTTAAACATGTTTTCTTTCATTATTTGTGTCAGACATCCTTTCAGTAAGATGCAATGGCTACCAGCACACTCACGGGTCTGGAAAATACTGAGTTTGAACACATTCCATAATGTTCTGAATACCTCAAATTGACTACAGCATCATGAGATCATCTTTGTCATTGTGAAAGATACTAAGGCAATTAAAATGTGTTTTTGTATGAGATAAATTATTCTAACTAACTAACGAACGAACTAAACTATATATATATATATATATATATATATATATTATACTATATTTGAATCAGTAATGTTATATATGTGTATGTATGTATGTATGCACACACATACATAGCATATACATCAGATCTGAAGAAAAAGTATACAGATGGTAGAGAGTTCCAAGATCACCCATGGGTCTCTTGCTGTCAACATCTCATCATAATATGGGGCCATTATTATAATTAGTGGATATATTCTATCAACATATGTTAGTAAAAGATTATATTGAACTTTGACTTCCTTGATGGTAAATATTAACAGTTCTCTATACTTCCTAATACATAAATCCCTCAGTTCCCACTTACATTCACTAGCCCTGCAATCTTACATTTTTCTTTTTTTATATATATAACTAATTTTATCTTTTTGTAGTGTGACATCTTAATGTTTGAGTAGTACTCATGGGATATTTTCTATATTGCTCCAGATTGGAATTTGTCAGATGACTCCATGACTACTAGACTGGAATGACAACTTAGTCTAAATTACTAAAACAAGTTAAGTGCATCTCTGTGCCCTCCTCAGTCAGGTTTTTTTGTTTTGTTTTGTTTTGTTTTTTTCCTGCTGAGGTTACCTTTTTTATTTACAGCTTGCTCCTGGACCACAATCCATCTCATTCTTGTTAGGTACCAGAGATACTCTACTTTCTCATTAATAGACTCTGGACTGAGTGCCTCAGGAATTAAACTATCCATTGCCTTTGTTTGATTCAAAAAGAAAAATGTGGAAGAGGAATTCTCTCAAGGCTCCACACTTAGATGAAGTGCTACATGCAATTAGTGGTTGATGAGAAATGAAGAACCATTCTTCTCCAAGGATGAACTCAGCAGGTTGTGCACACACACACACACACACACACACACACACACACACACATACATTCAAAGAGATGAATATATATATATTCATAGAATCAGAATACATGATATTGATAAGAGATGGGGAGCACTGGAGTTTAGAAAGAAGATGAAGTGAAAGTGATGAAAATGTATCGTACTCACATACAAAGTTTTCAAAAATAATGTTAAAAGAAAGAAAACTAGCCATGGACGTGTTATAGTTTCCAAAGATCTTTATGCAACTTCATTTTGGATTACCTAAAGCAATGTAGATTTTTAGGAAAGTAATATGAGAACTTGCCTATAAAGCTTCAGCCAATACAGCAGAAATATTAATAGAAAATAATATTCATGAAATATTTTAGAGTAAGGCTTTGCTCAATAGAATCCTTTCTTGTCATCATCTCCTGTTAACTTATTGATTATGCTTCCTGCCTATGAGGTGGCTTACTGACAATTGAAGGGTGAAACACATTAGCTCCATCAGTGCTGTTAGAATGAATGGTAAGACTGATAGTTTTGTATTACTGTATGCTTATATGTGATACCAAGTAAGTTCTAAATGGTATCTTATGAAGCATATGTGTGTGGGGGGTATGCTTGTGTATGTGAGTGTGTGTGTGTGAGTGTGTGTGTGTGTGTGTGTGCGCATGTGTGTATGTGTACATGCATATGTGTTTCACGGGAGTCTTTCTTCATTAGCTGTTTGATTTGTAAAATCTTCAGAATACTAGTGAACATATTTATTAATTTGGGGCTTTATTTTTATTATTGTTGATATAAGTACTGAGATTTTTTTCACAAGATAATTTTCTTCTTCTTTAGTTAGGTCTGTTCTATAAACTTCCATTGTTTGCTTTGATAAATAATTACAGAGTAAAAGTGTAGGTCACATTTTAAAACTACTCTATCAAGCAAGAGAAACACACAGGTAACTCAGGAAATTAAGCTAATAATATGGTACCAATAAAAATTTATGACATAAACAAATGTCAACTATCATGCACATTTTTTCCTCAAAAAGTACAGAAATCTTAAAATGCTTTCAAGACAATATAACATATAACTCTTCATATGTTAGTTTTATATAATAAATATGGTTAATCATTAAAAAATTCTAGAAGGTTAATAGAATAAAATTAGTGCAAAAAGATGAATAATCTCTGCAAAATGCTTTATAATGAAACCCTGAGGTTGGAACTCTTACTTTGTATGAGTTCCATAAACCCTTTAAAAGGACTCTAGTGTGTTTATTTTTATGCTGTTCATGTCTACATTTTATGATTCTGTGAAAACTTGATCATGTAGATTCATTAGATATGATATTCTTCTATAGCTCCATTTTTCTAAACCAACGGCCTTTTCCTTCTCTCTGGATTCCTGGAACTCACTCAAAAATATTTACCACAATGAGTAAAGTTTGACAACTAACAGCTAATAAATTTGAAAGTAAGAGCAGCAGATGTGTTCGGTTGGAATTGAAGCTGTGTACTTAGCTATTTTAAAAGTTTTGCCCCCTTTCCTCTTGTGCCTCTCCTTTTGCTGCCAGAGGCAGGCAGCAGAATTGACCCCTGGATCATGCAAGTGCCAGAGATAGCCCTGACGCTCACAGGCGGCAGCACTTGGGAGAGCAGGCACTGCACCTTGTCTGGGCAGCACTGTAGCGTGACCCTACTGAGCAGGGCAAGGTGAGCCACAGGCCTCCTGAGATTATGAGCTTGAATGATCTGGCCCCACCCCTCATCTGTCATACGGTGACACAGCTATGGGAGAGAAGTCCCCTATCTCCCCCTTCCCATGTGCTCCTCACTAGTGGGAGAGCTGGCTCTGAGAGTAAGAAAGCTGGCCATGCTTCTCACCAGATACAGTAGTCCGGAGAGTGGCCCTTACTTGCCTGGGCAACATAGTACAAGTAGCGTTGTTGGTACACTTGTTGGTGAGATGGTCCTATGAGCTTGAAGCCTCCCCCTTGCTGCTTACTGCATAGGGTGAGCTTGCCAGATAGTACTGGAGAATTTACTCTGGTGGTGAGAACGAGGGAGAGATGGCTGACCAACACAGCAACCATCCAAATCCAGAACCAGGGATATGAGTTGGTCCATCCCAATATTCACCCATCTATGATCTGCTGGAGCACATAAAGTTGCCCCGTTCTGCAGACTCAAAGTTGCAGTATCTCATGACAGAACAACAGGTTATCCCCGTGAGGTCCCTGTACAGATAGGGTAACAGAAACCAGAGACCTCGAACCAGACCAAATATTCATTGCAATGAACACTTGCAAATAAAGATATATGGACTAAGGGGTATACTGTGACTCACTGTGGCACATTACAGTTTCCATGACTAGATTTTTCTTTTTTCTTTTCTTTTATATTTTATATTTGCAAGGGTAGAGGATGGATGCAAATGGATGCTAAGATGAGTGGGATTGAGATGCATGATGTGAAATCCACAAAGAATCAATAAGAAGTTAAATTAGAATATTTTTATTTTTGCTAATGTATATCTGAAAAATTAAATCAGTCAAGAAGAACGTGGGATGAGGTACAGTGAAAGAAAAACCTTCTGGAAACATTGCCTATGGGAATCTGTACAAAAGCTGGCATTGTTCAGTACTATGGAGTTAACTCCTCTTTAATAAACCTTCAATTGATAATTTACTCATCATAGGGCATGCTACAGATCAGTAAAGCAGACAGTGAACAAATGTTTTAGGTGATGTTAGAGCTAGTTCTTTGTAACAAACGAATATTTACATTGCAGCAAGTTCTTAGTATTTGGCTATAAGCCCTTGAGAAGACCATGTGTTAATGGAAACAACTCACACTATGGAGAAGCAAATGGTAGTTTCAATAAGGAGTGTACCAGTATCTGCAGTTATTGTTTCACAATTTTAATTAGAATTTTATGGTTTTCAAATTTCTAATTATAAAACAAAATGTAATATGATGATTTTGTGTTGTAAATCTTTTGGGAGACTTTAGAGGAACTTTAAAACAGAAAAGTCTTGAGCATCTGTGATTAAAGCGAGCCCTCAGTGCTGTCAATGGCACAGATGTCACTGAGTGAATCAAAAGCATTAGCTATCCTTTCCGAAGTGTGGATCTGAGAGACACTTAAAATGAAGTATTAGACTATGATAATGTGCAACACTTCAGCCTCCTTTAGCAATGACATTCTCTGCATCTAAATTATGGTGACACAGCATTTACAAACCTGCAGTCACAAAATGAAATGACCTTTTTTAAGGTCATTACTCCTCTGTCCTAACAATCTGTTCTTGTTCCACACATAGATTTTTACCCATATCTTCACAATATGTGGGAAAGTTGCTTAGCACATTTCTCCACTTTATTTGACCCATAGCCCTGTCAATTCAGAGCCTGGTTTTAGGTTCAGCCATGTCTGTTGTTGATCATCCATTAGTAGGGGCATTGTTGAAACATACTAAGGAATGTGGCTGGTGTCCTGTTTTCCCTCAGCCAATCTTGAGCCATACCTGACAGTGGAATAAAGTGGATGAGTAGATTATTTAATAATTTAGAAACTATTTGTTGGCTGAAAGAGATGTATGAAATACTGTCTAAGCACAAATATGATTGTATGTGTGTGTGACTTTTCTGTTGACAATTATGAACAGCTAAATTGTCAGCAAGCTCAAAATGTGATTAAAAGTTGAGTGTGTTTCATCATGATGAAGATGGACCCCATTCTTCTTTGAAATAATATGTATTTATAAATGATATATATGTAAATTATTCAATTATATATATATGCACATGTATATTCTGCATGATAATAAACTCCCTTGTAAAAACTACATGTTTTATGTATCCCATCATTGATAGGCACCAACTTTTATTCTATAACTTGGTTATTGTGAGTAATTCCCTGAAAACACTGATAATACAGTTATTGCCATTGCCTTGATTTGTGCTTGATCCTTTTTAGTATCTAATCCCTTAAATATAGCTGATTGAGATGAGTGATTTTAATCTTAATTATTTGATAGGGTTTAATATCACCAAGTAAACAATGTCTCTGGACATGTCTCTGTGGGGTTCTCTAGATTAAGTTAACTGAGATGGGAAGACATATTCTACATGTAACAGAATTCAGTGAGGCCTGGTCCTGGATTGAAGAAAAGTTGAAAAAGAATGGTAATTTGATTTATGCTTCTACTTTGTATATGTGAATGAAACATGACCAGCTGCCACATTCTCCTGCTATAATGACTTTCATGGACTATTCCCTCCAACAATGAGAAAAATAAACCCTTCAAGTAGTCTGTCAGGTGTATTGTAGAAGCCACAAAAAACATACACTATAATGTAATAGTTGTGTTTTTCAGTCTTTTGGTTGCGTTTCACACCACTTCCCACAGAAGCTATACTAATTTCCATGTCCACCAAGAGTATATAAGGGTTTATATTTCCTTGCATCTTACCAATATTTATTGTTTTTGTTTTCTAAATAGCAGACGCTCTGACTGTGGCTAGATGAAACCTCAGTGTCGTGTTACTGTTGTTGTCTAAGGTAAGGCATTGCTTTGTAATATAAAATGGCTTCCAACTCTTGTCATTCATCATGTCTGAGCCTCCTGAATGTTGGGATTATAAATTGTATTACCTTGACCAAATTCAATGTAGTTTTGATTTTGTTTCCCTTTTGGCTAAATCAGTTCTGAAATGCAATGATGAAGAAATTAAATATGTAATTTTCAGCTTGAATTCTGGTTGGCATGAATTATCTGAAAAAGTGAACCCTATCCAATGGCATTTTAAAAGTTAGGGATTGTTACTACTTCCAAAGAAATAAACATAATAAAAGGAGGAGGATGGGGGCCAGTGGTTAAAATAAAATAATGGGGCTAAATATGATCAAGATACATTATAAGAAGGTGTAATTATTTTTCCAATGAAACTAAATTTCTACAACTAATGTACTATTAATGGTATATTATATTACTAGGCTGAAGTCACTAGTTATCAAGAATACAGTGTACACTTCCTACTTCTATTTCCTATTTATAGATTGTTGCAATAACATTGCAATATAATTATTGCAATAATTAGTGGAAAACTTTCAGATATCAACTCTCCCATGTACTTTAGTTTATTAGACAAACCTGAATGTATTTGAAGGGTTGTAAAGAAATTTTAAAATGTCCTTTATTAATTGCACTTTCACTGGAATGTTTCTTTCTTTCAAAACCCACTGGAAATGCTATTCCTATGGAAAAACAAAAGACTTCAAATGACCAAAGGAATCCTGAGGGTGAAAAAAAGATAAAGGGATTATCACTCCAGATTTTAAGCTACATTATAGAGCAATAATAAAAACAACATGATAGTGACAAAAAACAAACAAACAAAAAACAAAAACAAAACAAAAATAAACCAGACATGTAGAATGGTAGAAAAGGATGAAAAACATCAGCATATAAGCACACATGATTATAACTATCCAATATTTCACAAGGATGCCAAAAATACACACTGGTACAAAGATGGCATCTTCAACAAATGGTGCCATGAAAACTAGACTTGTGCATGCAATGCAAGACCCTGCAAAAAATCAACAGGAAAAATACCAAATACGTCAGTGTGATTCTTGATATGCTAAAATAAGTAGAAGACAACATTAGGAATATCCCAAAAATACACATACAGGAAAGAATTTCCTGAGTAGGACTCAGGGTTTATAACCAACAATTGAAAAATAGAATCTTGTAAGATTTCTGAATATTAAATAAAATTACTCTCACTATATCATTGTGAACCCAAGTAATAATGACAGACAATATTTGTATAATGCATTACATATATATATATATGTATATTTAATATGTATTTATATATTATAGTTTTGTACATTATATATATGTGTGTGCGTGTGTGTGTGCACGCGTGCATGTGTGTGTGTGTGTGTACATACACACATCTATATATGTAGGTAAAAGCTCTTATCAGGTAGTTAAAAATAACCCTCCTTATTTTATTTTGAACTCAGCTGATGCTCAAGTTTCTGAAAATCAACATACAAAGCCCATATTTCTAGAAATAGATAACTATTGTTACTATGAATTCAAGTTGACTAGATACTGTTTCATTTGTCATAAATCTTAAATATTCTACCAAATCACCTTAGGAAATGACATTTTCTTTCCAAGCAAGACAAACATAGTTTTGAGGTGCCACTATCCATAATCATGATCTTAGTTATCTACACAGGATGTAAGGAAAAATGACTAGGGGAGTTCCTGATTAAGGTGGTTGAACATGATGTACAAAGCAGGTTTTAGATATAAATGATTAGTCATGTTAAACCTAATGCATAGAGGAGTAGATTCAGTAAGTGAAACACCATCTGGTACCGATAGAATATATGAATTCAGAATGGAAATACTGTAAATCGTTACTGATTTAATGGATATCAATCAGTGATTTGAAAATAAATTTCAGTATTAAAAATGAGTAAGATTACTATAGCAGGATATGAGAAGGCAGAGTTTAGTCTAAATCTTGTCATTGTCAAAAGAGTAATAAGCATGTGGTGCATGTATTTTGTAGAATGCCTGGGTATATAAGATATAACATCAAAAGCATTTTTAGAAAGCTTAAAAAGCTATGCATACAGTCAGAGTTTCAAGTAACTACATGCCAGTTTTGTTGAAGGGTGTGAAGTTTCCTATTCATACACAGCCTCATTGTTTTGGTCTTGATGAGAGGGCTCAGTGCCAGTGAGCTGGCATGAAATATCAAGATAAGACTAAATGTGAAAACTGGAGACATACAGGTTTCAAAGAAATCTGCTTTCCAATGGCTCTTCTAACTGATCCTTGGCAAACAGTTGCCTATTAAAATTATCCTTTAGTAATCACAGACAAGTGTTAAAATAATGTGACCTGTGACTTCTCATTAATACATTATTTTGACACTAGGCCAATATACAACAAATATTTACTCCACATGAAGCTGTAGCTATACAATGATGACCAAGGAGAAAGTCACTAATGTTTACATGATTTAGACTGAGGGTGGAGGTCAAGATTGTATTTTCAATGTTGTGTGGTAAATGAAGACATATTGACATGCCACTTATTCATTCTTATACATAATATATGTGAAAGCTCATTGCTGAATATAAATTCAGCATTTTTACCAGTGAGTTTGGATCAAAATTATCTGACAATATGGTTAAAAGTTAAAGTTAAATTGTTAAAATTTAAAGCGTATACATAAATGTTGTTTACTCTTGGAAAATGGTCAGAAATTCACAGATTTAATCAAATTACCATCTCAGGTGCTCTTATAAACTCATAAATGCTCGTTATAGTACATAACCCATTTCAATAAGTTAGTTATCTAACTGCAGACAGTTAAAGCAGTATCCACAGATTTTTGTTACTTTAACTACTTCTGTGTTCCTGGCAGCTGTTACACAACTAGCCTTAGTATACATGCACTGGACTATTGGTGATTTAGTAAAATTTCTCTAGTAAAAATGTTTCATCTGCTTGAAGTAATTAGAAACTAGAAATTTATGCATCACACCTTAAAATTATGTTACAGATATTTTGTTCACATATTTATTAAAGTATTTTCGCAAGACACTTGATACATTTTAGGCACTTTTACAATGGACACTTGAGAATTTGCATCAGAGTCAGAATTTAATTAGCTTTTATTAATAAACATGGACTTAGGGAAAAAGAGTGTGGTGATATTGTTTCGAAGATTGCACAATAATTCATTACTATGATTAAATTTCTAATCAGTATTCATTTATAGTTTCAAGTTATTCATGAACATAGCATATAAAAACACCAGACATGGCAAGTGTTAAAAAATGAATGTCACTTTCCAAATTCATTATTTTTTTTTCCTCAAGGCAATAGACAGCTTAGCTTTCATGCCAAGAAAAATGCTTCCTATGTGGTCATTTCTATGCATTAAAAGATTTTGTGTGTTCTCAGACATTATTCCAGGCTGATTCAACAAATGCTGAAGGCAAACTGACTATATACAGTACAATTTCTCCTGCAACCCAATGACTTTTACTATGTTATTCCAATACCTGTCAGAAAATCTGATAATAGGAGAGTCGTTACACTTCTAAATGTTGTTTATTTCACTAATTTACTATACGGCATAGCTCTCTCTCAATGACTTCCCCTAAAGGGAATTCAACTGAGAAATGAAAGAAATGGTGTCACTTTCTAGAGCTCACTCACTTTTTAGAAAATGTGGTCGGTATGCCCTACCAATGATCCCAAGGCATCTAGGAAGTTCCGAGATCTTGTTAAATAAAACAATATCTCAAAGTCATTTAAATCTGTTACAGCTGACCCTGAAAGTCATATTTTAGTTCAACAATAGATGTGAAACTTACAAGTTATGATTACACTCACCTGACCTGAGTAATTAAAAAAAAAAATCTTTAAAAACTCACTTTTTCTTATGACTGTAGTTCAATCTAGAAGTTTAATCTTTTATAACTCAGCCTTATGTTTATTTTTACCTCCTCTAAGATATAAACACACTTTTGCATTTCATGTCATATTTGGAACTCAGAGTACACCCTAACCCTCTTGTTCTTTTTACTTTTCTTGAGATAACTCCTTATGTATTTCTATGTGACTCTGACAAGATAATGACATATTCTATCAAAAGAACTTCTGGGAACTACAGTTGACATTAAGTCAGTTCACAGAACTAGAAGTATCAATAAGTATATGGAATGTGTACATTATTATTTACTATTTAATTTAATGTTTGAAAGGTTGAGACATTTCTACTAAGCCCTACAACTATCATCTATGAACTGCCTATGCGGAGTGTTCATCTGGAAATAGGAATTATTTGCATGGGTCTGTAGAATCTCTTTGCCTCAGGTAAAATAAAGATAATCAGCATACAAACTTATGAGTAACATACTAACTTTATTAACCTTTGTCTTAATATTTTCAAGTATTTTAATTTTTTACTCAACTATGAGAATTTACTTACATGCTAAAATGTTTTTCATATTACTCAAATGTTTGATTTACTGTTTATATAATGATCAAATACAGAAATACAGATAATTGATTTTAATTCACAATTGCTAATTTTATAATTACTTTATTTTAGGATACATTTGGTATCTTCACCTTTAAAATGTACATAGTATTTTAAAATTCTAAATTTAGGGTCCACTAGTCTTCCTACTTTCAGCACACCCTGCCAGAGAGTCCCACCACATTACTTGTCAGAATGGTCAAGATCAATATCACAAATGTAGTGATATTTGCTTTGCCCATGACCTTTGGGCTATAGGGACCAAAGGAGGTGGTGCTTCTGGCTATTGTATGTGACTTCTTAAAAGGAGAGGGAGAAAGGTCATATGCCCCTTCTCCATGCTCTTGCCTGTAAGGTGGATCCACTCACAGTCAGATCAGAGGACAACTTCAGCTGTTTGCCCCATTCTGTATTCATGAGTGTGTTTTATAAATTTATATCTTAATAGATCCCTATTACCCATTAAATAGACTCATGTGGATCGATCATAATAAGTGGCACCATACCATTGATACCTACTCAGGATTTCAATGGGCAACTCCTACAGTTCTGAAAAGGCAGATTTATAATTACACACCTATTAGAAGTTATGGCCATTATGGGAATACCTGTACAAATTAAGACTGACAATGCTCCAGCATATGTGTCAAATGAGACAGTTTTTTGCTTATTACGGTATAAAATATATTACAGGTATACCACACAATCTCGCAGGCTAAGCAGTCAAGAAAAAAAAACAAAAAAAACAGATCCAATTGAACTTTAAAGGATATATTAAATAAATAGAAGCATGTAACAATGACTCTGAGATAAAGATTACAAAATGCTTTAAATAACCTTGAATAATTTTCTCAGTGCTTATGAGAAAAGAACAACAGCTGTGAAGAGACATTGGATAATAGAAGTAAAAAAAAAAAAAAAAAAAAACAAAAAAAAACCTCCTGAGCTAAACCAACTGGTTACTTAAAGATGTGTTGACCTCTTTAAAACCAAGCATAATGCTAAAAGAAAAAGCAGGAGATTCTGTCTCATATTGGAAGAGCCATCTGATGTGAGATAGAAGAAAAACAATAATCTAGGGACCATTGCTGTCAAAATTCTATTTTCTCCATGCTTATCCTTGACTTCTGGAAATTCTTTCTCAAATCACCCTAAATCCAAACCTTCACTGTGATATTAACAATGTTCAAGTTTTCCATGCTGAAATATGTCTTTCCAATCCAGAAAGTAGATGCCTCCCCCCTACAACAATGACTCTACTCAGCCCAGAAAGATGCCATTGTACTAAAGAACATTACTCAATGATCAGCCTCAGACTGATAATTCTTTAGGACAGTTCCAAGATGAAATGGTCCATCATACTAGACTTCTAGCCAGAATCTCAGACAACCTTACCCATTACTCTGAGACTGGCTGCAGACTCTACAGCTCATCCTGTTGAGACCTAACTATCTAAGCTTTCTTTTTTTTTTTTTTCCCGAGACACGGTTTTCTCTGTGTAGCTTTGTTCTTTTCCTGGAACTCACTCTGTAGCCCAGGCTGGCCTTGAACTCACAGAGATCCGCCTGCTTCTGCTTCCCAAGTGCTGGGATTAAAGGCATGTGCCACCACCGCCCGGCTGTCTAAGATTTCTTACAGGACCTCACAGAGATACCATTGCTCCCTAAACAGCAGGAAACAATGTCTCTTTCCCAGAGGTTTCATTTTTCTCCGGGTTATGGATGGATAGTTATAGGGTCTGGGGTGCAACAATAAAAATTAGACTCAGTATTCTCCTTTAGTAAAGAAAAAGGGGAATGGATTATATTATATTTGTCATACTGTATGTATGTTCTACCTGTGTCTAGGATATTTTGTATATTGATATATATTAAGAATATTGTCATATTGCATATTGCACTATACATTTCTACTTCTGTTTAAGATATTTTGTGTATTGTCATAATTTTGAGGTTATTGTTCTTTCATGGTACATCTGCTCACAGACTTTTTCTCCTGTTAAAGTGAAGCCTTAGTCCTTAGGTTATTTAGGTAGATAAGACTTACTGAGCTATCATCAGTCATGCTTGTCATTTCTATAGTTATGTTAGTTAGGTTCTTCAGATGCACAGAAATATATGTCATATGTATAGGTAATCTTCAAACACTTCATAGACCTAGAGAATATGACATTTAATTTTTTTTGATAACTTAAAATTCTTTTGACATGAGACACAATTGCTCCTGGCAGCACCAATCTAATCCTGAGAGAATGTTAGGCTTCTAGGCATATCCATTTGTAAGTTTGTGTTCTTCTTGGCACAAATGGCCTGCTGGGCAAAGAACTGCCCTTTCCTTAACTGCTGACAGTATAAATGCTGTCCTTTCAGGATAAACAGGACACAAGGAAAATTGACTACTTTTAATGTAATAGTATTTGCTCCTGGGCTACAGGGCCTGAGGGAGGCAGTGCTTCCTGCCTTTGTATGTGACCTCTTAAAAGGAGAGGGATAAGGGTTACATGCCTTTCTCCCTGCTCCTGCCTGTGAGGTGGGTGCACTCCTGGTCAGATCAGAGGATGACTTCAGCTGTCTACTCCATTCTGCATTCATGAGTGTATTTCCTCAATTTATATCTTAAAAAATCTCTATGACCCATGAAATAGACTCACATGGATTGACCATAATACCCAAGAGTCAGCTAATTTGGATGAAGATGTGGAATAATGGGAACACTCACTATTATTATTTGTGGGAGTCCAAACATGTGCAGCCACTATGGAAATCAGAGTGGCAGTTCCTCAAAAAGATGGGAATTTATCTACCTCTGGATCCAGCTAAACTACTCTTTAGTGTATATACAATGGATGCTTCATTCTACAACAAGGAAACTTGATCAACTATGTCCATGGCTGGTATATTCATAGTAGCTAGAAACCGGATACAACCTAGATGTTCCTCAACAAAAGGATGGATAAAGAAAATGTCTGTTTACACAATAAAGTATTGCTCAGCTGTTAAAAAATGACATCACAAAACTTTCAGACAAACAACTAGAACTAGAAAAAGATCTCCCTGAGTGAGGTAATCTATTATTGTTAATATATAAATGTCAATCATATTATCAAACTAATTTTGAATAATGACTCAAATCATGCTTTTTCACAGTCACTTTAATACTGATGCAAAAAAGGTATTTTTAACATGCATTATTATCCTGTGTGAAAATAAGAATGTCAACTATACTTTTGATTGTTATTTTATAGTTTCTTTTGTAAATAGCATATTTCTCTTTTTTTTCTTTTTGCAAATTATTGGAAATAATAACAATGCTTTGGTACTTTTATTTGATAATTATTACAACATATAGCTGATCAAAGGACATAGGAAATTATTATGCTAATCAATTTAATGTAGGAAGTGTACATTTAGATGACTATTTTTCTTATGTTACAGACAGCACCAAGTACAGAATGAAATATGCATATAATAGATATGCATTTATGTTTCATTTAAATAAAGCTATCTAAATAAATGAAGTGATGTATGAACTAAAATAATGGCTATCATAATATGTTGTGATATAAGTTTTTGGAACAGCTTTAATTTTCCCTTACCATTATTATTTATTACCTATTCCACATAAACTTTTGTCTTATTCTTCATTAGTAAAACTTAGTTTTATTTTAGTTATAATAGATTTTTATTTAAAATTGACCATATCATTGAAGTGTATTAGGCAGTAACTAAAATATCAGAGCTCAATTTCTTAGAAACACATTTCTGTCAATCTCTCCATGTCTCCTACTTCCCATGGAGACTGAGCACCATTCAGCAGTGGGTGAAGTTAATGGATGGTGGAGTTGTTTACATGACAAATTAAACAAAAACTAGGAGATATTAAGCAACAGTGTCACACTACCACTTCCATGATAAACCCTATTAACATCTTTCTGTTTCTCACTCTGAATTATCTGCATGTCATTAGTCCTCTAAATCTGAGGCAACACTAGTAATTCATCATATTCCTTGTTTAGCCCATTCATTTGTTAGCCATTTATGCCTTGGGTCAGAAATGTTTGTCTTCATTCATGACATAAGTGATGTCATGGTTCAATTTCTCATATCAAAAGTTGGCAATAGAAGGCTTAGCTGAGAGTGCTTGGGAGGAATGAGCCACAATGGAGATAATGCACTTATCCCTATGACAAGCTTCACACAGTAGAGTAGCTCTGAAAGTCTTTCATACTTTATGCCTCATATAACACCACACTGTTAAAATTCTGTTCTGTTAAATTAATTTTCACATGTGTTATTACTCTGTGATTATGATGGCAACAGTATGCTATAGTTTTAAAAAGCAACATAAGCTAAAGCATGTTAAATAATGTATAAGAACTGGTGTTTTATTTTTGTCAAAAACCAGGCATCATCCATTTCAAGTAGTTGATCTGGTAATTGGCTGCCTACTCAATTGGGAGTCAGTAAATGATCCCAAGTATAAATGTGACAATTAAAGTAAGACTGTTTCAACAAGGATAAAATTTGCAAGTTTAAATATATCTCTGGTGGTAGCTGAGGGGAAAGCATTAAACTTTTATCAAAGATAATTTTACCTTTCTTTCTACTCTAAAAATATCTCTGTTGTCACAGAATAGAATAAGGATAATAAAGAAAGCCAGACACATATGTGGGAAACATTAGAATGATTTTAAGCCAATACTAGGAGAAAATACAAGACGAAAATGCAAATTGAAAGACATAAGAACTTTAAACAAGACTTGAAAGGATTACTACAGGGGTCAAAGAAAAAAACTGGGTAAACTTTTTTTTTTAATTTCTTTTCTTCTTTTTTTTTGAGATTAAAATTGCATTTCTTTCTTCCTGATCCTCTCTCCATACTGTCTTATATAACTCTCTTTGCTTGCTTTCAAAATCATGACTTCTTTCTTCATTGTTATTGCATATATATATTCCTAAATGCAACCTGCTGATTCTGTATAAAGTTACTTGTATGTTTATTTGACCATTTGGTATTAGCTAACCACTTTGTGTGCTTTTCCTAGGGAAGGCCACATCTATGACCTTCCATAATTCCTAATTAAAAATTGGGTTCTATGTTCCAAAACATACAAAATAATGTAAATTTATGGAAATATTTCTATGTTATATAAACTGAAATAGGGGAGCTAATTCCAGTGCGCAGCTGAACAAAAATACAGCTTAACTATTATTTAAAATTAATACAAAAATTTTTTGAAACCTTTTGTTTTTCTTTTTACCACATTATCCTGAAAATATGGTATGAGAACAACTTTGGTTAATATTGAATAAGTTAGTATTTCTAATAAATCTTTATATTGCAACTTTGAGCAGTAGTTCATAACAAACTCAGATATGTAAAACAAAATTCTAAAGAGAATTAATATAAATACGTGAGCAAATAAATAAAAGATGAAATCGCTATTCACACATATACTTAACGAAAATTAGCACCATGTGATCTGCAACGTATTGGTTCATTATATAAATATAAAAAATGCAGTAAGCATTCTGATTCTCATGAGCCTATACTGTGCTTTCCTAGATCAAACTATCTCTCGAGCTCTAGCCACCAAAGACAATGAGAAACAAAACCTGGAATTTGAGTTTCCTTCATTTTCCTCATTTTAAAAGTGGTATTTCTCATCAGAGAAACTACATATAAGTCCTACTTTTAGTCCCATTTAACACTCATTTAAGACTATTTTTTTCCTTTTGTGTGGGCATTTAGTGATTAATTACTTATTGAATTATTTATCTTAGAGGTTTATTAAACTCTCATACCACAAATATAATGTTCTCAATAGGAATGGCAGTGCATAAGATTTTTCCTGCCTACTTACATAAATTCAAATTCAATTTATTTGCTATATGTTAAACAAATTGTGTCTTTTTATACATAGGCAATGTAGTCTTGCCTCATATTTCTTTCCTTTTTAATTTTTAAGATTATAATATAATTGTATCATTTTGCTTTCCCTTGACTCTCTCCAAATCCTTCCATATACCACTCCTTTCAATTTTTTCAGACCCATGGCTTCTTTCTTTATTAATTGTTGTTGCACACACACACACACACACACACACACACACACACACACACACACACACACACAAACACACACACACAACACACACACAAACACACACACACATATGTACATATATGCATTTTTGACTATAACTTCCTGGTATTGTTTAGTATTATATAGAGGATATAACATTTATTTACACAATTTCCAAATTTGCATTATTTTATTTGCTTGAAAGTACTTTTTGTGTTTTATATTTTGAGTTTATACTTTCTTAAAATACCTATGAGAAATTGCACACAATAGACAACTAAGAAGACATTTTATTGCTATACTATTAACTCATTATTTAAAAGACATAATTAAAGATGCATGTGTTTACTTAGAAGGAAAACAATAAAAACAGGGATGTCTAATTCTGTATAAATCCACCATATGTCTATGTGACTATATAATTCATCAATGTGCCCCTGAATTCAGACTAACTGGATCCATGATAAAAGAATTCACAGATAAGTTTCTGTAATTTCAGATATAAAATATTTTTACTTTTTCTGTTTTCCCCAAGAGAATCATCTTTAATCACTAAATTCTAAAGATGTAAGAAATTAAAAAAAAAAAAAAAATAGAATTCAGGCCAGGCAGTGGTGGCACACGCCTGTAATCCCAGCACTCGGGAGGCAGAGCCAGGTGGATCTCTGTGAGTTTGAGGCCAACCCGGGCTACCAAGTGAGTTCCAGGAAAGGCGCAAAGCTACACAGGGAAACCCTGTCTCGAAAAACAAAAGCAAAAACAAAAACAAAAACAAAAACAAAAAAACAAAACCAAAAAAAATAGAATTCAGTAATAGCTTTTTTTTTTTTTTTTTTTTTTGGTTTTTTGAGACAGGGTTTCTCTGTGTAGTTTTGCTCCTTTCCTGGAACTCGCTTTGTAGACCAGCTGGCCTGGAACTCACAGAGATCCACCTGCCTCTGCCTCCCCAGTTCTGGGATTTAAGGCGTGAGCCACCACCGCCTGGTCCTGTAATAGCTTTTTCTTTTTAATGCCTCCAAAACTAATACTGAAAATCTGCTAACATGATGTTGACTTCCAATTTGAAAAATTACATCATCTATTCAAAAAAGGTAAAACAGTTTTCTTTAATTGGGTCGGTTTGTTGTTGAAAGTCATTTCAAAAATGATAAAAGAAAAATATGGATATGACTGCCAAATTAAGTTCTCTCTAATCAAATATGGAAGCTACTCCTCTCTGGAAAATGCAATCAAGGGCTTAGGGATATAATCCAAACACTACTGAAAAACATGTACTTCCTGCCTGCCAAGTCTGGAAGGCAGACCGGTTCTGCCAGTGGTCTCTGCTTTTCCCTCTGGGTGGCTCAGGTGCCAGGCGAGAGCCACAGCTGTTCTGCGTCCCCAGTACCCAGTTTTGACGGTTTTCCTGTTGTCCTTTAATGCGGACGTCAAGCACTTCACCTCAGAGTAAGCTATTCTCAGCTTCAGATACTGGGTCCTATTTTGCAATCCTGTGAATCATAGTAGAAAACATCCTTCCATCTGAATGGCTTTCAAAATCACTGCTTCCTTTACTAAAGAAAAGAATGATTCTCTCATCATTTTTCTTAATACTTAAAGTATGTTTTCCACTAAGTGCTCCAAAAGGGAATTTGCCTCGCTATAACCTATTTTATAGTTTATATGCCAAAATTCAAACTATTTATTTTTTATTTTTGTCCTCGCATTATGAATTTCTAACTACAGTGGGAATCATGTCTGTCCCAGTGTCAGCTTATATGACCCATGTTGTTGAGTATCTCAGCACGGCACTGTAATAGCTTTTTTTATGCCTCCAAAACTAATACTGAAAACCTGCTAACATGATGTTGACTTCCAATTTGAAAAATTACATCATCTATTCAAAAAGGTAAAACAGTTTTTTTTTTTGTTGTTGTTGTTTGTTTTTTTTTTTTTTTTTTTTTTTTTTTTTTTTGCTGTCACTCTGAGTTGGTCTGGGAAATAGTTTTGCCCCTAAAATTCACTAAGCACTTCAGAAAGTTGAGAAACAGTCAGCCACCTCATAACAGAATAGCATACAGAAGCATTTCTCCAACAGATTGTACACCCTGTGGCACAATGTGTGAGGAATCTTCTGTTCTCTTAGAACAGAAATTAGAATAAACACAGAAAATGTAACAGTATTTCATCCCCAACTGAAAATTGAAATAAACTTTAGTGTAATTCAAGCGTAATTCATGATTTCAGCATCTCTATCTCATTGTAATATAACTGTAAATATGTTCCTTAAATTATTAGTTTCAGAAAACTCTATAGAATACCTTCTATGTGCTAGGCTGCCTTCTGTGCACCAGAAACAAATTAACGAATAAAAGAGATAGTATTTTATACCTCATTAATCTTACATATTAGAGAGAGGAGAAATCTTGCATAATATAAGCAAGGTGATTAATCATATTACATAACTAGTTAGAGCTTTAAATTATATTTAGAAAGAAATAAAGACAGCAGGATACAATTACCATGTTATATAGGCTAAAGAACTTGCAGTGCAAATATAATTGTTGAAATACAAAAAATGAGGGAGAAAACTTTTTCTGATAAGTGAAGAAGGCAAAAGTTGATTATTATGAAATATGAAGAAAATTATTCCAATAGAAAAAATAGCCAATTCCCAGTTCTGAATTATTTACACATTAACTTTCTATGTAGCAGGAGTAGTGGAAGCAAAACAACAATTTAAGGAAAAATATGTCTTGGGACTGCATTTTTTTTCAGGTTAGTGAAGTTTAAGTACTAGTATAAGTGTTAAAATTATATTATTATGAAATAGGATGTTGAACTACAGAAAGATAAATTTGTCCAGAGTATGTCCAGAATATATTGTTTTCTCATGGCTGGGGTGACAGATTCCCACAGAATCCGCTGTGTGGAGTAACAGAAATGAATTCTCTCCTGCTGGATGTCACACATCTGAATATGGGCCATGGCATCAAAGCCAAGGAGTGGCTCTTAGACTTATGCAAGCCTTACTTACTTCGTGACCACATAACTCAAGCTTAAAGATGAGCAAGTTTTCTGCCCTGGCTTCATGTGTCCTTTCCTTCCTTTTGGATGTGTAAACTCTTTCAGCCTTTCTCCCTCAAGGACACTTGTTATTTTATGTAGATCATCCTCAATAAACAAATTAATGACCCTATATCAAAAGTCTTAATTTAATTGCAAATAATATGTTTTCCACATATGTAATACTTACAGTTTTACTTACCACGATAAAATATTTTAAATGACTTTTATTTAGCTTACCTCAAGGACAGGGCTACAACATCACTGAAGTTTTAGAAGGTATTATATTAGATATAAAATATTGCCTAAACAATTATTGGTACTACTTTTACACACAAGAACTCCATCATCACTACATTAAGATAAAGACTATGAACTTAGAATCTTTTAGCAATTATGTTGATTGTTCACAAAGCACTTTGATTTCAAGCTGAGATTTAAGCAGTGTTCTAATCAAAGTCCTAATTGTGAATAAAGATGCTTTTGCTTTGCAGGACTTGGATGACTGTCATTTTTCATCACCTTGTCAACTAATCCTCTTCTTTGGGTTGGGTTGACAAATCTAAATGCAGTGAAAGTTCATACTGGGGACCTATCAACAGGGATGACTTGTACCTTTTCTTGTAAATGTCTATGATTGAATCATCTTCCTTCAATCATACCTATTGAAGAGTTAAAAGTTCTCCAGACTCACTGGTCTTAAGTTTGGAGAGGGAATGATAAGCAATGTGTGTTTCCATGTCTATTATTTTAATGATTTATTTGCTAAGGAAAGTTATTTTAACACCCAGTGTTACATGATGTAGTGCAGATGAAATACTTTGCAATACCATGCTGCCTTAAAGGACTCCATGACAGCAGTAAATGAATCAGTACAATTCTCGTTGTCCGAAAATTCTGTCTCAATAATAGATTTCCAAATAGTGCCTTTTATTTTTAGTCAATCAATGTTCTAATAAAAGCTTTTGTTTTTCATATGGATGGTCCAGGACATTGAGATTACAATGGAATGTATAAGTAATTTGCACATTGACCTAGTCTCTGATTTTAGTGCTTGAATTTGCAGTTTCTGGGGTTGTGAAGAGAAATAGGTTCAGAGTAGCAAGGTCACTATGGGTCTAGTAAGAAGACATTTCAAAAACACTCCAGGAACCTGAATAAAGGTCTTTGGCTCCACATCATTTATTCCTCTAGATTGGTGGTTCTCAACTTCCCTAATGCTGCAATATTTTAATACACTTCCTCATGTTGTGGTGACCTCCAACCATAAAATCATTTTTGTTGCTATTTCATAACTGTGGTGATATTTTATTTGTGCTGAAATGTGATATTTTGTTTGTGCTTTAATAAAGCTTGCCTGGAGATCAGGGGGAAAGGCCAGCCATTTTAAGTAAACAAGAAGTCAGGCAGCACACACCCTTAATCTGATCACTTAGCAGGCAGGGTCTCTGTGTGTTCAAGGCCATACTTACTAGGGAACAGAGCCAAGCATGATGACACATGTGTTTAATCCCAATACCAACCATAGTGACGTGGAGGTCTGTAGACAGTGACAAGGAAGTGAGGTAGCTGAACTAAGATAGCCAATGAGAGGGCAGAACAGCAAGGCAATAAAGGCATGGGTAAGACAGGAAGTAGCTTGCCTTTGGAAGCTGCTGAGTTGGTGAGGTAAGGTTTACTGGTGACTTTCCCTATTTCCCTGAATCTCTCTAAGGCTTTCACCCCTATATTTGACTCTGTATTTTTTAATTAATAAGAACATTTAGAAAATCATCTACACATAACTGTTATTTTGCTAATGTTATGAATTGTAAGGTAAATATCTGTATTTTCAAATGGTTTTAGGTGACCCCTGTTTGACCACCCAAAGGGTTAGCAACTTACAGGCTGAGTACCTCTGATCTAGGTACTACTGTTGGCCCAAGCTTGCCCTCCTCTTTTTTGCTTTCAGGCACTTTGCAATACAGCTAGTGAATCATGTAGAAAAACTTGGCTTGTGCCCTTTAATAAATAGATTCTGGGCTAGGGATATAGCTCAGTTATCTAGAAATCAAGTATGTACAAGGCTGTGAATATGACCTTAAGCACCAAAAACAATTTCTATTTAAATATAACCAACAGGGTAAAATGGCTAAGGAGGTAAGGAGGTCTAATGCCAAGCCTGGTGAGTTGAGTTTGATCCTGGGAACACAGATGGTAAAAGGAACAAAATGACCCTACAAGTTATACTCTCAACATCATATATGTGCTACGTCATATGCCCATAGACACATACACACATGTAAAGCTAACAAATGCAATTCATGTGATTTCCAAATAATTATTTTTCCATAATGTTTTTAATGTTATTTTTTCTATGACATTGCAGAAGAATTAAAAGATAATAGAGGTTCACTCTAATCCTACTTACTTTATCTATAATGATACATGTCCTTTACTAATAAATTCTATGAGATTTTTATTTCTTTAATCTGTTACTGAGCCTTTTCTTCTTTTTAATTTTTTTGTAGTCTCGTATTTCTGAAATTTTCTAAGTCTTACTGAGTCATATATGTATAGTGTGTGTGTGTGTGTGTGTGTGTGTGTGTGTGTGTGTGTGTGTGTGAGTGAAGTCTAGATGCTTTTCTTTTATATCTCAGCTTCTAGCACAAGACACTTTAGGACCTGTCTTTTGATGACAGTTATTTTAAAGTGTGCATTATTTGATTTAAGTTCATGCAAAATCCACTTCAGTCAGCAGAAGGAAAAATTTAGAGGTGATTACAGAAGTGAATAAGGATGCCCAGATGATTCAGAATATCCTGTGAATGACTACTACATTCACCCTCACAGTGGAAGACAAAGTGATTTAAGCTTGGTTTATTTGGCAATGTTAAGTGTAGAAAAGTACAGTCAGTAGATGGCACTATTTGTTTTATTAACAACCACTAGCCACTCCCTTTATTTTGAACTAACAAAGTTTGAAAATTACTGTTATCTATTATATCAAATAAATTCTTTTGATTGCTGGTGGGATGACTTCTTCTTTGTTTTAATGCCATGGAGCCATGTTGAATGAAAAGGCTGAAAAAATAGTGTGAATTGAAGGTTAACCCTGATAAATACCAAGGAAAGGATATCTCAATCATACTTTTTACACTAAAGCAGTTTGTGTCTACCCCTGAAATATTCCATGTGATAGGTGATCTAACCATGTCTGATGTGACAAAACCCATTTCTATCTCCAAATATGGAGACATTCACTTAAGTTTTATATTAAAAAAAAAACAAAACACAGAAATTTGGGAAAATGAAGGATGGTGCATTTTGTGATAGGTAGTTTCACAGAGAAGTAGGAATGAATAATTTTAAATGGTGTACAAGAGCACAAAAGGCAGCAAGATTTATGATATCAAACATAAATGTATTGTTTTACATCCTAACAAAAATTCATCTCCCTCCTCTCTTCCCAGTCCCTCTCCTCCAATGCCCATCCACACAATTGATTCCCCTTCTATTTCTGTTCAGAAAAGAGCAGGCCTCCCATGGATATCAAGAAAACATGGCATACCAAGTTGCAATAAGTATAAGTCCCTCCCCTTGTATTAAGGCTCGACGAAGCGATGCATTATGAGGAACATGTTCCCAAATGCCAGCAATTGAGTCAGAGGACAGCCCCTACTCCCACTGTTCACAGTCCCAAACGAAGGAAGACCAAGCTACACACCTGCTCCACATTTGCAGAACACCTACTGTCAGCCTCATGTGGGCTCCCTGGCTGTTAATTCAGACTCTGGGAGCTCCAGTGAGCCCAGGTTAGTTGATTCTGTAGGGTTTTTGGTGACATTATTTTTTTCAAGACAGGGCTTCTCTGTGTAGTTTTGGTGCCTGTCCTGGATCTCACTTTCGAGGCTGGCCTCGAATTTACAGAGATCCTCCTGGCTCTGCCTCTCAAGTGCTGGGATTAAAGGCATGTACCACTACCACCCAGCTTTTGTGACTTTCTTGAAACCTCTGTTTCCTATAATCCTACAATCTTTCCTCCCTCTCATCAGCAGAAGTCCTTGAGCTCAGCCAAAAATCTAGCGCAGGGCCTCTGTCTCAGTTTCCATCAGTTGCTGAATGAAGCCTCTCTAATAAAAACTGGGCTAGGCATTAATCCAAGAGCATGGCAGAATATTATTAAGCATCACTACATTGACTTTTTTTCTCCTGTCCTGTTTGTTTCTATCCTATGTCTCTGAGTCATCCAGCCTGTGTGTCTTGGCACTGCAGGCAGTGTCAGGGGTGGGTTTACTCTCAAGGCATAGGTTTTATCCTGGAACAGCCATTGGTTGGCCAGTCTCTCAGTCTTTAGGCCACCCTTACCCCAGCACACCTATAGGCAGGAAAGGCTGTAGATGGAAGGTTATATGCCTGGGTTGGTGTCCCAATCTCTCCACTGGATGTCTTGTCTGATCACAGGCTAGTTCATACTATGTATCCACTAATGCTACAAGTCTTAGCTGGGGTCATCTTGGAGATTCCCTTTCTCCAGGTTTCTCCCTGACCCTGGAATGCATCCCCTTAAGGAGTGAGTACATACCAGGTTTATCTTTCTGGGTGTCGGTTACCTTACGTAGGATGATTTTTTTTTTCTAGTTCTATCTATTTTGCTGAAATTTTCATGATGCCATTCTTTTCTAAAGCTAGTACTCTGTTGTGTAAATGTACCACATTTTCTTTATCTATTCCTCAGTTGAGAGACATCTAGGTTGCTTCCAGGTTCTAGCTATTACAAATAATGCTGCTATGAACATAGTTGAGCAAATGTCGTTTTGGTATGACTGTGGTATGATTTGGGTATATGCTCAAGAGTGGTATATCTAGGTCTCGTGGCAGCTTGATTCCCAGTTTTCTGAGAAACTGCCATATTAATTTTCAAAGTGGCTGTACAAGTTTGCACTCCCATCAGCAAAGTATGAGTGTCCTCCTTGCTCCATATCCTCTACAGTGTGAGCTGTCACTTGTTCTGACAGTTGTAGGATGAAATTTCAAAGTCATTTTGGTTTATATTTCCCTGATGACAAAGGGTGTTGAGCATATTTCTCTACGTGCTTCTTAGCCATTTGAGATTCCTATGTTGAGAATTCTATGTTTAGATATGTACCATATTTTAATTGAATTATTTGTTTTTCTTATCTCTAGTTTCTTGAGTTATTTAAATAATTTGAAGATCAGCCCTCTGTCAGATTTGGGGTTGGTGAAGATCTTTTCCCATTCTGCACACTGCTGTTTCATCCTATTGATGGTGTACTTTGCCTTACAGAAGATTTCAGTTTCATGAAGTCCCATTTATTAATTGTTGACCTTAGTGTCTGCACAATTTGTGTTATGTTCAGATAGTTGTCTCCTGAGCCTGTGTGTTCAAGGCTATTTTATACTTTCTCTTCTATTGAGTTCAGTGTACATGGATTTATGTTGAGTTCTTTGATCAACTTGAGTTTTGTACAGGGTGATAGATATGGATCAATTTACATTCCTTTACATGCTGACATCCAATTATACCAGCAATATTCTGTTGAAGATGCTTTCTTTTGTTCCATTGTATAATTTTGGCTTCTTTGTCAAAAATCAGATGTCTATAGGTAAGTGGATTCAAGTCTGGGTCTTTAATTTGATTCCATTGATCCACTTCTCTGTTTTAGTCAATTTCATACAGTTTCTATAATTATAGCTCTATATCTCTGGAAGTTCTTTTATTATACAACATTGTGTAAGATATCTTATATTTTTTGTTTCTCCATATGAAGCTGAGTATTGTTCTTTCAAGGTCTGTGAAGAATTGTGTTGGTATATTAATGGAGATTACACTGAATCTGTAGATTGTTTTTGGTAATATGGTCAATTTTATTATGTTAATCCTAACTATCTAAGAGCATGGGAGACTTTGCATCTTCTGATAGCTTCTCCAATTTCTTTCTTCAAAGACTTAAAATTTTTGTCACACAGGTCTTTTACTTGCTTGGTTAGAATTATATAAAGGTATTGTATATATTTTGACGCTATTGTGAAGAGCGTTAAATCTCTGATTTGTTTCTCAACCAATTTATCATTTGAATATGAGGCATACCTTTTTTTGAGTCACTCTTGTATTCAGCCACAAGACTAAAGCTGTTGGTCAGCTGTAGGAGTTCCCTGGTAGAGTTGTCGGGATCGATTATATACACTATCATATCTTCTGTGATTAATGATACTTAGACTTCTCCATTTCCAATTTCCATCCCTGTGGTCTCCTTTTGTTGTCTTATTGCTTTAGCTAGAACTTCAAGTACTTTTTGAATGAGTATGGATAGTGGGCAACCTTTTCTTGTTCCTGACTTTAGTAGAATGGCTTTGAATTTCTCTCCATTTAATTTGATGTTGACTATCAGCTTGCTGTATATATTTTATTATTTTTATTTTTAGGTAAGTTTATTGTATCCCTGATTTCTCCAAGACTTTTATCACGAAAGAGTGTTGAATTTTGTCAAAGCCTTTTTCAACATCTCAGAGGATATTGATATTTTCTTTTGGCTTGTTTATATGGTGGATTCCATTGACAGATTTCCATATGTTGGACCATCCCTGCATCTCTGGGATGAAGCCCACTTGATCATGGTGGATGATCTTTTTGATGTATTCTTGGATTTTGTTTGCTATTATTTTATTGAGGGTTTGCACACCAATGTTCGTGACTGAAATTGGTCTGTAGTTCTCTTTCTTTGTTCAGCCTTTGTGTGGATTTGGTATCAGGGAAACTCTGAATTTAGCAACGTTCTTCCTGTTTCTAGCATAAAAGCATTCTTAAATGAATAAAAGAGTAACTAATATGACTTACAATATGCAATGGCAAATTTCACTTGTTGGCTTTGTTAGGAAATAGTGAAACAGAAGGGTTAGACCAGGATGAAATAGGTGAGGGCAGGTAGGTGACACAATATAAGGAAGGATAAATAACACTACATATTGTAAAAAAGCCATATGTAAACCTAATACTGTAGAAGTTTCTTTAGGGATATATAAAATTATATCCACACAAACACGCATACAGACAGAGCTACAATCCTAGCACAACATTATCAAGTATAAGTAGATACAATCAGAGGAGTCTATAGAAAATCTCAGGCCAGCTAGCCTGGCTTATGTGGCCATGATGAGACCTCCCCTCTATCAAACTATCTATCTATCTATCTATCTCTCTGTCTGTCTATCTATCTATCTATCACCTATCTATCTGTCTGTCTATTTCTATATGGAGAGATAGAGAGAGAAGAGAATATTAAAGAGGAGTGGTACTGTAAGTGGGCAAAACTGTTTCTCCTAAACAGCAGAGGCTAGCAAAAAAAAAGACCAATGCCAGGAATAGTTTATGTCTTTATTTGCTACCCATTGAAGTCCAAGAGACCCCCAAACATAGCCAGCTATTGTCAGTGGTCTTGGTTACCCTCCAGAGATTAACTGTAATGCCTGATTTTGAAGATATTGCAAAATTGAGTCATAAAACATGGAGTATTTAAGCTCATATTGAACTAGGTACATTTGGTAATGCTACAAGGCACTATCAAGGATAATTGAAGAGAAAAGTAATCATCTACTATGTCCATTTGTACACACTGTTAATGATAATAAGATCTGGACGGGAGATACACACCCAAGGATGCAATAGTCACACTGATTCTCAGAGTAACCAATTAAAAAAAAAACTTAAATTAGCCTTCACTTTGCAAGATGAAACCAATGTCTGGTACTATTATCAGGCTATGAATCTATAACCAGGCTAGTCGTAAGGGCCTATGGAGTACTGCTATTATTCTATTAAATGGATGTAATATTAAACCTATTCCTAATGAGATCATTATACTCATAAAGCAATGCATAATTCAACCCTCATCAGAGAAGCGTTGTCACAGAGACCCACAATTGGCCAAAGAAAAGAAAATTGAAGACAATGGAATTATCAGCCATAAGTATAACAAATATATTTCAATGACTCCTCCCAAAGCTCAAGGATCTTTGCTGGAAGGAACGGGATGATTGTATGAGCCAGACGCAATGGATGACTAGTTGAAACCAGTGTCTTCTGGACAAAGTAAGGCAGTTGAACATATTAACACAGAGAGGTTGTGACAGTATGCACAAGACCAGCCCAAACCAGACTAAATCTCAGCATGGAAAAAAATTTGAGCAACAACTTCCACTCATAATCAAAGAACTAGGATCAATTTATTGCTGTTGGGAAGAGTAGTCATTTGTTTTGAAGAGTGCAGTCTCTAGTAATTCCAGATGAATGCTACACAACTAAGAGTATTTGGACAACACTAATTGATATTAATATCTTTAAACATTTTTTTAAAGACACAAATTGGAATGGTAGGAAAAGGAAAGATCTGTAAAGTATTTCTGTAGGAGTGGAATATAATGAAAATATGATTAAGAAATTTTCAAATAACTAATCAAATATTTTTTAACTTCAAAATCCTTAGCAGTATGTAAATACATACTGAAAATCCTTTAATATTTCATGTTACCCCAATGAGAATGACTAATATAAAACTATGGGTACAATGTTGGTATGACTATTGTGAAAGGACACATATTCCTTACAGGTTGGAGGAAAACTTGTGCTATCACTGTGAAAATTAGTATGCTAGCTATACCCCAAGGCTTTGTATAGTAGTATACTAATATACTTCCATATTCATAGCTGCTTTATTTCCAATAGCCAGGATATTGAAACAACTGAGATATCACTCAACTAAGGAGTACATGATGGAAATCTGACTTATTCATAAAGGAATGTCATTCACTTCTTATATGACCAAGTAAAATGAAACCTTGGTAAATGTATGAACCAGTCACAATCATAGTGAATGGGGTAACACTGGCTGAGAAAGACAAGTGTCCCATTTTTCTCGCATTTGTGTATGTCAGCTTTGAACCTTCAGATATGTATCTTACATATAAAATATTCATAATGATCAGGAAATTAATATAGTTTGGGACATATTTTCAATAGAGGAAGGCTTAACCCCAATGGCATAAAGCATACATGATAATAGTGGAACAGAAAGGGTTGAATTGGGTGGGAATGGGAGGGATGGTAGAAGAGAGATTTCATGGAGGGATAAATAACACTACTGACATTTTGAAAAGGTCCTAGAAACCTGATACTCTAGCACCCCCACACTCACCCCCCCACACACACGCACCACACATACACACCCCTATTAAAACAGAGTCACCCTATAATGGGGAGTCATTATATAATACCCTATTAGCTCCTACAGATAAACACATTTTTCTCTTAATCAATATAAAACAATAACATCTATTAAGAAAAATAAATAAATAAAAATTGTACTTTGACATCCTACCAAAACTGGCTGGTTGTATGGTATGGTATAATAGCCAACAACCAGCTAAGTGGACGGACCAAGAACAAGTTCCAAAATACTACCCAAAGCCAAACTTGCTCCCAAATAGAGGCCATGGTCTTGGGTGGTTTGCTTCATTCTGTTCTGTTACAGTTTTCTGAAGACTGGTAAAACTACCTCTGAGAAGTGTGCTCCATAAATCTTTGGGATGCAAAGAAAACAGCACTTCCTGAAGCAGATGTTGGTCCATAGAAAGGGCCAGGTCCTTCTACAGTACAGCAACCAACCACACTTAGTTCAATCAAGGATTCATAAGACGAAAGAACTGGGCTATCAAGTTTACCCCTTCCAGAGTTCTCACCTGAACCGATCAACTGCCTCAAGAATTCTGACATTTTTTTTTCAGGAAAAATGATTCTATAAGCCCCAGGATACAGAACTTGCTTTCTAAATATTAGTTGAAAACTGAAGCATAAATTTTTCTGCTTTAGGAATAGAAAACCTTTTTTCCTTGTTGGCAAATGTGGTGAATGCAATTTCTCTTACTTTGATGAATGAAGATAGCTTGAGTCCAGGTATAATTATTATTTAATATAAGTTTGAAAATCATATTTTTGTGTCAATCTTTAAATTTTTCAGTTTTCCTATAAAGTGTTGTTCCTTACTTTTAAAATTTGTAATGGAAACAAATCAATTGACGTAACTTTTAGCATGAGAAAATAGATCTTACAATTCTTTGAGTATTGTTTATATATTTTATAATATATTTCAAAAATATGTCTATTCTCACATTATAAACTACAAATCTTATGTGCTCAAGTTCTCCCCTCTATTCACAATTATCACCACATCAGGACCATACCCATGCCTTTGAACTCTCCTCCTCCATCTCCCTATAATTTTCTGTGTTCTGGCCATAAAAATCCTTTGAAAGTTATTTCAAAAGCAAATTTATTCCATAAACATGCTTGTGTTTCTGTCTGTCTTCATAACATCTTTCATGTCTCCTCTTTGATTCACAGACATGGTATCCACTCATTTTAAAGATTAATGAAAATACCACCAATTTCTATAATTTTTCTTCCTATTCTAAGTAGAAATAATTCTTTTCTCTTTTGTGTGTCTGAACTCTACTGTATTTTTAAAGTTTCATATATATTTTTTCTCTCTCCACAGTATGAATGTATTGAAAGCAAGACCATGTATTATTAGACAGCTACAATGAAGGAAATAAACACTTCTTCAGTAAGTTAATATAAAAGAATCAGTAATATTCTGATCAATTGTCTTTTTATTGAAATGTATTTCATACAATATATCTGATCACAGTTTTTCTTCCCCCACTCTTCTCAGATCCTCCCTATATCTCCTCATATCTACTCAAATTCATGATTTCTTTCTTTTCGTCCTTAGAAAATAAACTAACAAGCAAACAACAACAACAACAAAAACCCAAGAAAATTTAAAAAAAGAAAAAGCACAAGAAACACATACATAACCCATAAATGCACAAAACCAGAAACTGTAATATTTAAGCAAAACAAAACAAAACAGTGTAACAAAAATGCCCAAATGAGCAATACAAGACAAAATGTCTACAAAGGAACCATTGAATTTGTTTTGTGTTGACCATCTACTTTTGGGCATGGGCCCTACCTTTAAGTGTAGTTTGTTTATGTGGTCCATTGGAGAAAAAATATTTTTTCATAAGTGGATATTATTTGAAGATAAATTTTTGGTTAGGTATGGAAGTCCATTTGCAATTCCTCTTCTAAGAACAGGGAGCCTCCTCTGTGCAGGCCCTGTGCATGATGCCTCAGCAGTTGTGAGCTCCTGCCAGTTCTGTTGTTTCTGGGATATACTGTTTCTTTTATTGGTGTCATTCATTCCTTCTGTCTCCTACACCCTTTCTGCCTCTGTGTGTGTGTGTGTGTGTGTGTGTGTGTGTGTGTGTGTGTGTGTGTGTATAGTATTCCCCTGAACTCTAAGGGGAGGGATTTGTTGAAGACATACACACCATTTAGGATTGAGTGTTCCACCGACGGTAATTTTCTGTGCATTTTCAGTTGTGGATATTTGTATTAGTACCCATCTACTGCCAGAGAATGCTTTTCTAATGTCTGAATGAGGCATTGATCTATGATTATAGCAGAATGTCACTAGGAGTCATTTTATTGTTATGTTTCTTTAGCAAAAGAAACACAGTGTTTGGTTTCTACCTAGGCCTATGACCTATTTAGTAGTAAGCACTTAAAACCTGAGCATTATCAGACATGATCTGTGCCTTGAGGAGCGGCCTTCCTTGCATCTCTGGACATAGGAGAAAGTCTTGTCTCCGTCATATATAGTTATTAAATGTCTACTTGGATTGCACTGAGAATGATATATTAGGTTATTTGTGTTTCCAGTAAACCCCATAAGAACTAGCAGTCCTCTCAACTGCATGTGAGAAATCTGACAACCCACAGCTACTATGGAAACAAAGACAGAAATATGCTATCTTGATACATGTAAACATTTAAGAAAACTTCTACAGTAATAGTATTCCACATGGCTTTTCAAAGGGCCCACAGTGTGAGCTGCCCCTCTCCATATTCCCTTCTTTATTCTGCCTACTGATCAATCAGCCTATTTAGTTTCCCTGTTATCCCTTTATGAAAGTATATTCTATTTCACATTCCTTGGGAGTTTTCTTCTCCCCACTTTAGTCTCCTACTCGCTACCTGCCCTTTGCACTTATTTGGATTGTATCACACTTATCTACAGCTTAAAAGGCTAAAAATCTACACATAAGACAAACATGAAAGTTTGTCTTTCTAGGTCTCTCTTATCTCAAGATGATAATTTCTTCAAATGTCATAATGTATTTTTTCTTAACAGCTAAATAATATGCTATTGTGCAAATATGTCCCATTTTTCACTGTATTGTTGAGTATTTGGCCCTATTAACAACACCACACATAGTATAGGCTATTTCCAAAGCTACTGGTTACTTTCCATGACTTGACAGTAAGGCCCTATGGCTGCAGACTTAATTATGTTATCAAATATTGAGAAATTGGGTTTGTGACTAAAAGCTTCACCTCTACTGACTAGAATGCTCAGTCCTAAATGGTGACTTTATCAAACCCCCTTCCTTAAGGTTCAGGGATCTCTGCTGAAGAGGAGAAAGAAAGAGTATAAGAGCCTGAGGTGGTCCAAGACTCCAAAGAAACAATATCATCTAGACACAACAGTGCTGATAAGTGTGTATGAACTCACAGAGACTGTGACAGTATGCACAAGGCAAGCACAAGAAAAAAAAATCCCAGCCCTGACCAAAGAAAGAAATCACAAATTCTCACCCCTAACCAAGAAGATGTCTCAAGTGGGTAAATCCCAGAGTGGAAATGTCAATTTTCTCCAAAAAGTGACACTAGGTAAATCAATCTTAGCTAAGGGCAGCCTCCATGTGTGCTCAGGAGAACACAAAAGATACTTCTTGCACCTGTGTGCTTTTGTTTGTTTGGATTTTATTTGTTTAATTTTTGTCCTTTTGTTTTTGTTCACTGGTTATTTATTTATTTATTTATTTGTTTGTTTATTAAGAGAGAGACTTGGTAGTTAGGGAAGTGAGGGAAGACCTGGGAGAAATCAGAGGAGTGGGAAGAATGTGATCAAGATAAACTGTTAAAAAAAATTAAAGCTAATAAGATTTTTAAAATCAGGGTTTAAAACTTTCAAGGTGTAATTAACTTATATGCAAGTGAATCTTTTCAGAAAACAAAGACAAGTGAGAATTAATTGTTTTTTTTTTAACATATCAGTGAAACATACTTAATAGTGTGACAGCCTGGAAGATAGAAAGAGAGACCACACTTATAGACTGAAAGATATTTTTAAGACCTGAAAATGAAGTGCAGTTTGCAATTTTTCTGTCACTCCTTCAGAATTTGTCTTTTTTTCTGTGGTTCTTTCCAGCATTACTATACAAGTAGTTGAGAAGTCTTCAGCATCTCTGCTAACTCTCTGTGTGAAGGAAGACGAAAAACCCCTTTGGGCTTTATTTGCCAATGATATGTAGGTCTGAAGGACAACACAGTAGCTACCTAAGCCACACTACTATGAGAGACTAGATCACAGGCATAAGCTTTTGGCAAAGTGTCTGAGTTCTCTGAATTGTCTCTTAGGGCTGCAGGAACTGATACTGATGAAAAGAAAATTCAATTTCAGATTTCTTGAACAATTGCAACTCTCCTGGCTTTTTTTTTATATGCCTCCAATTCTCTCTTCTAAATCCCTTCTATTCAATCAGGAATAGGATACTGAAAATCTATTATGTCATGCATGAACATCATTAAATTCTTGTGTTTATTTGCCTAAAAACAAGTTCTGACAAAAAGCTAGGAATTGGGATCCAATAGATTTTATAGTATAATATTCTTATTATGGAAATTACTACTACAACTTGTGGATTGAATGACATTTCTCATTACACAAAAGAATTTGTAGAAAAAAGGACATGCTTGTAGTTTTCTGTTGTTACAACAAAATTTGATTGGAAAAATAAAATGAATTTCCAAGTATTGGAAGATTTTCTTCTAACACTTTCTCCATTGGATTGTTATAACACTTCATTTTATTTTCTAAACATAAAGTAATAATACATTCTAAATGATGTGCCTTTGAATCAAACTTAGAGTGTTTATTGGTAGATACTGGAACTTTGAATATGTCTATCACTGAGTAACTAGATACAATGAGTTGTTATTTAACTAGAGTTTTGTTTGTAGTATTTAGAAAGTTCTATGGAATCAATTTTTTCTCATTCCACATTGTCATCAATATATACTTTGTATTTGATCTCAGAGCTTTGTGGCTCTAAGTCCTTTATTATAACTCAGTTCACAGTGAACTTGATTGTTTCAGTATTTCATGTTTTATTACAGTTATCTGAAACATGGATAAAACCATGCTTCTTGATAATATTCAGCATTACTTAAATTTCAGTGTTATTTATAGAAATGTAACTATCCAAGAGAAATGAAAAAGCCTTTTAAGCATTCAGATCCCTTTGACTTAATACTTTCCTCTCAGTGTAAAGTTAGGCTAGGAGCTCTTGGTTTATGGTAAGGTAAAAAACAAATATAGTTGAATGTTTTGAATAGTTTGAAGTTCAAATAGTAATACATTATGATGATAGAAAAAATAATATACTCTTCACAAATATGTTCACCTTGTAGTTATGAGAAAGATGGGTCATAGCCTCTTAAATATTCAACTGGGTTCTATC
The DNA here is from genome assembly GCF_903995425.1 of Onychomys torridus. Taxonomy (NCBI): domain Eukaryota; kingdom Metazoa; phylum Chordata; class Mammalia; order Rodentia; family Cricetidae; genus Onychomys; species Onychomys torridus. The sequence goes on along the minus strand of NC_050453.1, from coordinate 52,722,484 downwards.
AACACAAGGAAGGAACTTTAAAAAAAATAGAGTACTCTCAACTACTGTTGTGGCCGCAGTGTGATTACGGAAACCAGCAATGCAATTGGAATTTTGGGCAACCAACCAGCTCCCAAATAAGACACAGAGATTATAAGTGCTTGGCCTTAGTTTAGGCTTGTGCCACCAGCTATTTTAACTTAATTTAACCTGTTTGTAATCATCTACGTTTTGCCTCAGGGATTTTTATGTTTATTTCATTCTGTATGTTCTATTTCAAGCTTTCTCTGTGTCTGTCTGTCTGGTCTTTATCATCTTTCCTTTCTTCCCTGAGCCTAAATTCTTCCTTCTCCGTAGTCCTCCTGGTCAGAAGTTCTGCGTATACCTCATCCCTCACAATTGGCCATTCAGGTTTTTTATTAGACCAATCAGGTGCCTTAGAGTAGGCAAGGTAAAACAGCAACATATATTTACATTATTAAACAAATGTAATGCATCTTTACATAGTTAAACAAATATTCTGCAACATGAACAAATGCAACACATCTTTATACAGTTAGACAAAGGCAACACATTTTTGCATAGTTAAACAAATATCCCATAATACAATATGAGGAATATGACTAGAGTGCTTTGACAAATGAGGAGGAAAGGGGCAAGGGGAGTTGTGTGAGTTCAAGCCCTCCCCAGTCTACAAGGTGAGTGTGAATACAACCAGGACTACACAGACAAGAGAGGAGGAGGCTATCAAAAATCAAAGAATCAAACTAGCCGACAGAGCCAGAAAACAAGAGCTAAATTCTTCCCAAAGAAATTACTCTGCTAGCACTTGATTCTGTATCCTAAAAACCATAGGATTGTACATTTGTGTTATTTTGTGCGCCAGATTTCTAGATTTCTAACAATTCACTATATGAGCAAAAGAAATGATTGTATGTGAACCATTGATTCATTGAGTAAATTATAAAACTTTAGTTTCCAGAGCCTAAACCAGGTGAGAAGGCTTATTAGATGATTAAGATCCATCAAAGGCATTATCTTCTCTCCTTAAAATTTTCCCTATGATTGCTCCATCAAGTTTCTCCAGGAGAACCAGGTAGTAGATTCATTCCTATAGAATACACAGAATATGAATATTAAATGTAATATTAAATATTTAATAAATATGTTCACCACCAAGATGCTTTTTTGTTCCATTAGCTTTTCATCTTTTCAGAAATAGTTACAGATTTTTTTTAGTTTCTTTTCTTCTTATACATTTTTAAACTATTTTGAAAATTATAATGTAATTGCATTATTCTTACCTTCCCTTATCTTCCTTCAAATACTCCCATGTGTCTATGCCTGATTTTTTTAAAATTCATGGCCTTTTAAAAATTAATTGTTATTATATATGTGTGTGTATGGATGGGGGATACTCCTAATGTTTAAGCTATACCCTTAGAGCCTCAACAACATGACTGTCTATACATAAGCTGAACAATGATGACAACAATAGACATATTAACATTGACAAAGGAAAGCTCTTGAGGTCTCAATTCTATATAAAGAGTGATAGGCAATGGAGAAACACTGAGAGCAAGAGAAATAGTCTTCCCCACAGAAGCATTTATCAATTGATTATCCAATACCAAATGGTCATCCCCGAAAACACATATACAAGAAACATAATATCAATTTAATTTTAGAAGTTGGTAGGTGTTAAAAGCCAACAGTCTTGCAGCCTGAACTGGTGACCACATTATTTGAGCTCCCAAGCAACAAAAATATGTGTTTTATGTTCCTGATCATTAAGGAGGTACATTTTAAAAGAAATCACATTCAAATTTGTTTTAAAGGCTAAGAAAATTTCATGTTCCATGGATATGACTTGTGTGGCATCTAATGAAGGTATTCAGCCATCTCTCTACATTAGTGTCTAGAGACTAGAAATCTCAACCTAAGTTGATTAATGAATAAAATAGTTGAATTAAGTTCATATACCCAACAAGTTATGACTTATTAAATGTAAGAATGAAGATTTTGAATATATCCAACAGGTATGAGGCTTGGCATTTCTAATTGTCCATTGTTAATGAAATTATTAATGGATGGTTTTGCAAGGTAATCAGATACGTTTGAGGAAATTTGTCGGGGACTAGAAAAATAAGCGCAGCTGGAGGTTGGTGCCTTTAGAAGGGGAATAAATAGCTAGTCTGTTGTGTTTCATGTGAATGCCTATGGAAGGTGCCTGTAACAACAACGAAAACACCTGAGAACTAAGTTAGCCACTTGTATTTAACATTTGAACTTGTGCATATAATCACCACATGTGAAATTAAAATAGTATATTTAGGGTCAAATATGCTATTTCTCCACTCTGATTGACTTATAAATGGGCCTATTTACTTAACAACATGACAACTTGTCAAGATTAAGACCCTCTGTATATGAACTATTTCTCAGAGGATCAGAAAACACATGGTGTCTGGTTAGTAATTTTAAATACATATTATTATATAAATAAAAAACAAATTCTGAAAATGCATTTTCTTTATATCCTCAGTACTTCTGAATCCATGTTTCCTACATGGGTGTACTTCATTCTCAGTACCCCATGCCATTAGTCCTGTATATGATTGAGGGATTTATAGAACATGACAGGTGATTCATGGGCAGGTCAATGATAGATAGAAAAATGGAAAGATAGATAGATAGATAGATAGATAGATAGATAGATAGATAGATAGATAGATGGATGGATGGATGGATGGATGGATGGATGGATGGATGGATGGATGGATAGATAGACAGACAGAGAGACAGACAGACAGACAGACAGATAGATAGATAGATAGATGGATGGATGACAAAATAAAATTTAGGTGACTTAGAATTTTTATTGCTTTGATAAAGCACCATGACCAAAAGGTAACCCAGGGAAAGAGGTTTTTTCTCCAGATGATATGTCTATATCATAGTCTAATATGAAGAGATGTCAGGAGTAGGAACTCAAGGCAGAAAGCTGGAGGTAGGAACTGAAGCAGTAGCTATAGACGAATACTACTTATAGGTTAAATCTTCATGGCTGGCTCCATCTCCCTTTTTGAAACAATTTAGGACTACTTTTCAATGTGTCACACCAATTAGAGTGAGCTGGCCACTCAAAGATAAATTATTAATCAAGGAAAGGTTGAATAGATTTGTCTATAGTAAAACTGATGGAGGAATTTTTTTGAAGTGAAGGTCCTCTTTCAGATAATTCTAACTTATTTCAAGTTGACAAAACAATAACCAGGACAACAAAATTATAGCTAGCCAAATGGATACATACATAGCTAGGGAGAAAGATAGATGATAGACAGATGATAGATAGATAGATAGATAGATAGATAGATAGATAGATAGATAGATAGATAATGATAGATAGATTGTACATAGGAATAAACATTTGATAAATTGCAAACAAAGAAGTTTGTTTATGAATATAGGGATCTCTTGCAGAAATGCCTATGACAGAACTTAGAAAAAGTTGACATGTAGAAGACTGGACTTACCTAATAATGTTGAGTTACAATGTCTGCTAGAAAGCAAGAGCTACTGTGGATGGATTTCTGCCTTGCAAGGTATGTTATACTGTCTTAACAATCACTGTGTGAGATGTTTTCTTACCTGTAAACAAGAAGATAGCCATAGTTCAATCCCATTTTTTTTTCATATAGATACATCATCACAAATATTTTGCTTTTCAATTCTTAATATTGGACTAGATAGTTTTGTAGTTTCCAGTAACAGAAAAATGATATTCCCCTTTTGTTAATAGCACTACACGGGGGAAAAATGTTTGAAATAGTGTGTGTTAGTTATATGCCAGTAACAGACTATAAATCAACCAAATATTTGGAGATAAGCTGTCTTCATTATCCATGACTAAATAAGACTCAAAAAGGTAATTTATATAATAGTAAGTTTCCTCTGTCAGTTAGAACTTATGTTAACCAGATATAGGTAATACTTCAAGGGCTGAGCAATGGTGGTCTATGCCTTTAATCTTGGCACACAGGAGGCAGAGGCAGGCAGATCTCCAAGGTTGACAACTTCCTGGTCTACAGAATGAGTTCCAGGACAGCCAAGGCTACACAGAGAATCCCTGTCTTGAAATAAAATAATAATAATAATAAAATTAAAAAAAAAAAACAAAAACAAAAAACTAAAAGAAGTAGTTCTTCCAAGTCTTTCAAAAGCTTATGAATAAAAACCAGGTACAAAAAGTTTATCAGTTGTGTTGATGAACAGAAAAAGGAAACAGGCAAGTGAAGAATAAATTTGTCACAAAAAGGGATAGCCTATTATCCACCCTCGGAAGCAAGAGGTGTAGTAGCTATATAAGCACTCTGTTTCAATGTTTCATAGTAAATACCAATCCCTATATGTACACAATTAACATTTTTTCTTTATTTAGTACAATTATTTATATATATATATATATATATATATATATATATATATATATATTATGGATTATATAAACTAGCACAATGAAGTCTGAAATTTTAATCTAATAAATGGTAATTGTGTCTGAGAAAAAGAATCTTCAAAATCAAATGCACATAGCTATTAACTATTATTAAATTTATTAGTGTGGATTTCTGTATACATAGGTTCATTTTAGCAAACATGATCACCTCATATTGAAAATATGGCTGGGTAATGGTGGTGCATGCCTTTTATCCCAGCACTTGGGAGGCAGAGGCAGGTGGATCTCTGTGAGTTTGAGGCCAGCCTTGGCTACAGAGTGAGTTCCAGGACAGGCTCCAAAGCTACACAGAGAAACCCTGGCTCGAATAAACAAAAAATAAAAAACAACAACAACAACAACAAAAACAAAAACAAAAAGAAAGAGGAAGAAAGAAAATATGAAACAGTAAGGTCCTGAGTGCAATTTTGTGTTCAGATAAACTAGTACTAGGGGAAAGAAGAGAGTTGGGGTGGGTTAACAAGGTAAAGATACATTTAAAAGCCTCATGGAAATGCACTAGTTTGTAGCCTAAGATCATGATGGGGAAATCTACAGAGACAACTGAACCAAGCTCAAAAGAACTCATGAACTCTAGACCAAATGCTGTGGAGCCTAATCCCTCTGCATGTGAGAGACAGTTGTGTAGCTTGGTTTGTTTGAGGGGCCCATGACAATGGGATCAGGATCTATCCCTGGTGCATGAGCTGACTTTTTGGAACCCCTTACCTGTGGTAGGACACCTTGCTCAGCCTTGATGCAGGAGGAAGAGGCTTGGTCTAATCTCAACTGAATGCACCAGGCTTTGTTGAATTCTCATTGGAGACCTTACCCTTTTGGAGAAGTAGATGGGGGTGTGTTGGGAGGAGGTGGGAGGAGAGAGGGAGGAGAGATGGGAGGAGGAATTGTGGTTGGTATGTAAAATGAAAAATAATTTTAAAAAAATCATAGCATACATAAAATATAGTTTGAATAGCAGCATCCCAAATGAATGGACAATGTAGTTCCCAGAAGACATAGGTTAGTAAATGAAAAGCCCATGACCAAGCATAAGATACATCCTTATGAGTTATTGGTCAGGGAGGCCCTATTAAATACCCGAAATAGATTGCTTATGTAGGCTGAAAGAGGGGCTGTGCAGGTAGCTGGGGATGGGGGGGAGATACCATTGGTCTTACTCTGTTCTGGATCCTTCATGCCTGACAAGATATGCCAGCTGCTGCTATTGCATTGTGATGGCTATGGGCTAGCTAACCATTTCTTTTCTTTTTTTTTTCTTTTTCTTTCTTTTTTTTTTTTTAATACGAGGTTTGTTTCACCATGAGCATTTCAGGTCTATGATTGTAAACTTGGCTAAATATCCATGGTAGGAGAGATCATACACAGGTCCTTATTTGGTAACTAATGCTGCTTAGCTAATTAGCTATGCCATAAAACCACTTTCTAAATATTTATGCTTATAATCATAAGTTTGTGCTACTCACAACCTTGTACTTAGAGGTGTTTTTTCTTTTTTTTAAAATTATTTAATTATTTATTATTTATTTGATTGTTTATTTATTTGGGTTTTTAGAAACAAGATTTCTTGTTGGGACAGACCTGGCTGTCCTGGAACTTACTTTGTAGACCAGGCTGTCCTTAAACTCATTGAGATCCATCTGTCTCTGCTTCCCAAGTGCTGGGATTTAAGGTGTGTACTACCACAGCCTAGTAGAGGTGTTTTGGTGTCTGTTTGTTTTTTAATAGTTAATGTTTAATGAAGAGATTCTTATATAGTCAATGTTCCAAGTATAAGTATCTGTGAGTTCTCATGAGTGGATGGATCAACTATATCAACTTCCAGTCCCCATGCAAGGCTCCAGGAGCATTGTGGAAGAGGGAGAAGAAAGAACATATATACGTACCAGTGGATGGGAACAAGAGCTGTGGCGCAGCATCAAGGCATTTACAACTCCAGAATGGATTGAATGAGGGCTCATGAAGTCTCCAAACTAGCTGAAGGGCTGTTGTTGTTGTTGATGGATGCCGAGGAGAGGAGAACCACTCTTCTTCTGAGACATGGCAGGAGGCAGGTTGTCCATGCCCAGTCGATGGGACTTGGTGTGTTATTAGTAACAGGATAAAAATGAGACATGAATTTGGGAGGGAAATGGTATGGGAGCACTATGAAAAGGTGGAGAAACGAAGTGGTAAATGGATATGATTAACATTTTTGCATGCATGTATGAAACATTCAGATATGACAAACTGCATTATTTTAAAATTAAATTTATGTGTAAATATTTCTTATGTTTACAACTCCTGCTCAAAGGTATACCCAGTCCACTTCAACCAAAAATATCTCCAACTTAAGCAGCTCAGATTTGAATTTCTCATCCCCAAACCAGACATACATGCACTTTCCTTATTATTATGTCCACTATAGGAAACGAAATCTATATCTTTTATTTAAAAAATTTATTCATTTTACATACCAACCACAGATCCGTCTCTCATCCCTCCTCCCACACCGCGCCCCTCGCATTGCCACCCCAGACCCACCCCTCATTCATTCCATAAAAAGAGTAAGTTATCTCATGGGGGGACAGCAAAGTCTGGTACATTCAGTTGAGGTGGGACTAAGCCCTACCCCACTTTATCAGGGGTGAGCAAGGTGTCCGACCATAGATAATGGGATCTAGAAAGCCAGCTCATGCTCCAGGGAGAGATCCTAATCACACTGCCAGGGGCCCCAGTAAGAATTCTGTCCTTGATTACATCATCATCCTGGGGTGGCAGCCCAGCCTAAAAATCCAGCGGGTCCTCTGTGAGCCCTTTCCCTTTTCTGCATTCTCCTTGCTTCACGTGGTCCTTTCTTTCTGTCCCCTCTCTCCCTCTCTTCCCCTCTCTCCCTCTCTCCCTCTCTCCCAATAAAGCTCTAAAAAGGTAACTATGGTGCACTGACTCTTCTGTCCAGCACTCTCCTCTGTAGGCATGGCCACCTGAGGTGGCAGCCAGCCACAATGTGCTGCTGCCTTAACCCACAGCCCCTCAAACAAACCAAGCTACAAAACTCTTTTCTCATCTACAGAGGGTGTAGTCTGGTCTTAGTCTGTTCCACAGCTGTTGGTCTGAAGTTCTTCAGTCCCTGTGAGTTTGGTTCAGTTGTCTCTGTAGATTTTCCTATCATGATCTTGACTCACCCTGCCTTGATCTTATAATCATCCCTCTTCCCTCTCTTTGACTGGGCTCTCAGAGCTCCCCCTGGTACTGGATGTGGGTCCCTGCTTCTCCTTCCATCAGTTACTGCATGAAGGCTCTATGATGACAGTTGGGGTAGTCACCAATCTGATTACCAGGATAGACCAGTTCAGGCTCACTTACCACCATTGCTAGTAGTCTAATCTGGGGTCATCCTTGTGGATTCCTGGGAATTTCCCTGCACCAGGTTTCTCCCTTAACCCGTAATGTCTTCCTCTATCAACACGTATCTTTCATTGCTCTCCCACTACATCCCTCCCCCACCTTGACAATCCTGTCCTCTCATGTTCTAATCCTCCATCCTCTCCCCTCTATTGCCCCCACATTGCCCCAGTTTACTTGTGGAGATTTCCTCTGTTTCCCCTTTCCAAGGTGATCCATAAGTCCCTCTTAGGGTCCTCCTTGTTTCTTAGTTTCTCTGGAGCTGTGAATTATAGTCTGATTATCCTTTGCTTTTCATCTAGTATCCACTTATAAGTGACTACACCATGTTTATCTTTCTGAGTCTGGGTTACCTCACTGAGTATAATATTTTCTAGTTCCATCCATTTGCCAAAATTTCATGATGTCATTGCTTTTTACAGCTGTGCAATACTCCATTGTGTATATGTACCACATTTTCTTTATCCATTCTTCAGTTGAGGGACATCTAGATTGCTTACAGGTTCTGGCTATTATTAATAATGTTGCTATGAACATTGTTGAGCAAGTATCCTTGTGGTATGCTTGAGCATCCCTTGGGTATATGCCCAAGAGTGGTATCATTGGGTCTTGAAGTAGATTGATTCCCAATTTTCTGAGAAGTTACCATACTGACTTCCAAAATGGCTGCACAAGTTTGTGCTCCCACCAGCAATGGAAGAGTATTCCCCTTGTTCCTGCTAATGCCAAATTCTTGAAGTTTTCTTTGACTTTGTATCCTTCCTTGCTTTCTTCCTTCAGTCTTTCTTTCCCCCTCTTTTCCTCCTCTTTCTTTTGCAGCATGATTTATGTAACAAATTCAATGTTACTTAAAAATGCAATTCTATAATATTTGAGCATGTCTGCATATCTACCTCTACCCCCTCAGCCCAGTCTACATTATCACTTAATTGGATTTTTATAATGGCTTCTTACTAGCTTTCCTCATTCTCTGTTAGTCTCCTTCACAACACTGTATTCCAACATAATCTTCTTAAATTCTGATCTATTTTAAAAAATACAATCTTGTCAATATGATTGGTGTGTAATCCTAGCACCTAAAAGCAGAGGAAGGTGCATCTCTCTGAGTTCCAGGACAGTCTAGTGTATATAGTATGTTCTCAGCCAGCTAGAGTGAGACCCTGTCTTCAAAAATTGTTTTTTTCAATAGATTTCAGCTATTAAGTAATAGAAACTTAATTAAAGAACACATTTCATTATGACCATATTTTAAAAAGTTTTATATAAGAATCATTTTAATGAAAATATAATTAAAATACAATTCATACCATAAAATATTTATTAATATTCTAAGATGCTGTATCTTAATAAAACCATCCCTCTGGCTAGTGATGTCACTGTTTATTTTCATATTTTTTCATTAATCAGTTTTATAATTTAAAACACTTCTAATTAGATGTCATTATTTTTAATTTCAGGAACAAAAACAGTACCATATTAACACAAACTGAACCTAAAAAAATTTGTATTTCTTCCCTATCTACTCAAAATCGAAAGGAAAAATCAATTACCTAATGCTGTGATGTTTATCAGATTGTGACTGGTGGTTGGAATCATTTCTTAGATAGTTTTGTTTCTGTTTCAGTAATAAATATCAGATTTTACAGTGTGCCTGTGGACATAAGTTGCCTGGGGTTATTCTAAATATGATTAAGGGGAGATGAAACACAGATCATAATAATAGAATCAGCACTCTTGTTGGACCTGCAATCATATCAACAGATTTATGTGTTGCCAATTGAGTGTTAACTGCACAGGTTGTCTCCTCTGTTCTCATCTACTGAAAGGTGGCTGCCAGCTTTACTGCCTATTTCCTGGATATGTTCTTTTATCATCTAGATGGTGTGTACACAGGGAATGCAAACTAATTTTAATGTGCACTGAAGCAAAATATTACTGGGAAGGTGAAGCTACTAAACTATCGAGTATATAAATTGTTTGCAAACACTCATGACTTTATGATTATCAGGCACTCTGAATGTTCCACACCACTGCTCCTCCCCATTAGTACACATAACTGAGATGAGCATTTTTGTAGTGGAAGAAGGTGAAAATAAATGCTTTTCACTCCTCTTATACAAGAAATAGGTATGATTATTATGGTATATTTCAAGCAAATAGAAAGGAAGGTTTTTAAAAAATTCTTCTCTCATATATTACATCTTGACCACAATTTTTTCTCCCTCAACTCTTCTCTGTCCCTCCTCTCCTCTTCTCTCCTCCAGATCCAACCAACCTTATGAAGATAATAGAGAGCCTTAAAGAGGAAATAGATAAATCCTTTAAAGAACTAAGAAAGGAAACTGTTAAAAAGCATTCAACCACCGCAAATCTTCTACTGCTCTTGACCATAACTGTGCCCTGAGTTTCACAAGTGTTCCCACAGCACATGTACACCCTGTGCCCTGTTTCCTGAGCATGCACTTGCTCTCAGTTCACTTGTGTCCCTAGCATCTAGGTGCCTCCTGTGAAATATGGGGGACCCCCTTATTTCTTTAGGATCTACCTGCCTTGTTGTCTTTGATATCCTGACTATATATCACAGTACCTGATATAAAGGTTCCATAGTAAATATTGATTAAAGATTTTTTAATATATATCAGAATTACATAATTTTTGAAAGAAGCAAAAGGATAAGTACTGCCCTACTTTGCTTTTCTGCTCCTGTGTAAAACTCCTTACCAAAGGCTAATCGAGAATGAAAGAATTGATATGACTTTACAGCTTAAAGTCCATCAAAAAGGGGAGTCAGGACAGGAACTCAAGCAGGTACTTGGAGGTAGGAATAGGGGCAGAGACTGTGGATAAATGCTGCTTACTGATGTCCTGTCTATGGCTGGGTCAGCTATCTTTCTTATACATGCCAACCATCTGCTCATTGATGGTACTACCTATAGTGAGCTAGACCCTTCCACACCATTAACCAAGAAAATGACCCCATAGACTTCCCTACAGGTCATGATGATGGAAGTAATTTCTTAATTGATACTCCATTTCTCTAGATGGCTATAGAATGGGACACACACACACACACACACACACACACACACACACACATACACTTTCCATGCAGCCCAATTATCAACTATCCTGCCATATATTTAAGATTATATCTCACAATCAAGTAATAGGAGGAAGAGAGAGTAACTTCCACTATAATGGCTAAGTTTAAATGAAAAATAATATTCAATATTTTTCTAAACAATTTCAGAAAGCATAGACTATCACCCTTTTTAAATTAAAACTGTCCTTCCATATTCTGCATCTCTAACTTTATGCACAATTTGCATATTCAAGTCACTAGTAAGTAACTTTGTACTGATACGAAGTAAAGCTTAAAACTGCTATATTTCAAAAATTCTTTCAAAGTTTTCCCATTGCTGCTGAATTTGTCAAGATTCTTTTATGAGATCTATTGCATAGAGTTTAATACTCAAAACCTTACCACACTTGTGGAGAGATGGCTCCACAGCTAGAAGCATGTGCTGCTCTTAGTGAAGGGCAAAGTTCAGCTCCCAAAGCCCACATAAGGGAACTCTTGATTACCTGTAACTACAACGTCAGTTAATTCAACACCTTCTTCTTGGCCCCCCAGGTACCTATACTCACATGAACATAACCCCTCACACAACCACACACATCCACATAATTAAAAACAAACCTACAATTTCTTATTATGTGTTTGAAAATCTATTCCTATGACTTCAATGGACTGTAATGTTCTCTATTCTCTTTTGATTTTCCTGTTGCTTACATTTGTATTTTTCTCTCTTACGCTAAATTGCTTTCTCCTTCATTAAATAGGAGAATCTGTGCTTATGGTACTAGTAATAGATATTCTATATTTTCTGGAATGATTCTGACTTTTTCCTCTGTGATGGTTCATAGTAATTTGCTTAGAGTCTGGACAATGCACATTACCTTTGATGACCTGAAGGTACAGAATAAGTTTCTTCACTCCTAACTCTTCTTGGTTCTAGGATGAAGTTGCTCATATTTGAGTTGCAAATATAGTTTTTACCTTCCCATGGCAACTTAGTAGTGGACTCTTGATCCAACTGCCATACACTAGACCTCCCAGCCAGAGTCACTGTCTTCCACTGAATTATGTCTCAGAAATATTTCTGTTTTTGTTGCTCTCAATTAATGAACCTATTTTATCGATTTTTTCTCATTTTATTCAACAGAAAAAGTCATTCTGGGTTACATATTCCCTCATGAATGAATACTTAGTACATTATTATTTTAAAATATGTTTAATACATGTCTAGAATTTTCATTAATTTCTTTATTTTATTTGAAATTTTATCTTCAAACATATAATTGAATTCATTCTTTAAAATGTAATCATCTCAATTAAATAAGAAATAGTATATTTACAGAGAAACAAAACTCATATTTTCCATACATTTTACTAGATATTTACATTCCTGTCACCTCATAACTTATTTACACCCTAGAAAAGTAGCATTTAAGATGAGTTGAAATCATTTAACATTTCCAGAAACAGAATTATCACTATTGCATTAACTATGGCAGGTCTTATAAAGAGACATAACATTTGGAAACTTCTAATTCTGCATTGCAAAGTGAGTCAGACTAGATGAAAGCAATGGGGGCACCAGCCACAAGGAGCTGAGGGGGCAGTGTGTCATCCCACAGTGGACTTGTGGAGCCAGGAAGATTCGCTCATTTCTACTGAAACAGAATGATGGCCACATTTTCAATTATTCATACAAATTTCTGTAATGAAATTGTTTCCAAGAGTTTATAATAATTATAAGTAGATAATTAGTACATTTGATAGGATTAAGAAGTCACATTTATACATAAATGAAACCACAGTAGTTGTAGTAAACACCATTTACAGTCTGTTCTAACACTTTAAAGCAAATAATTTTAATTTTACCTTCTCTTTCGCCTCTATATCAAAAAGTTTCTATTTAATTTGCATCAAAACTTTTTTATAAATTGCAGAGCAATATTTATTTTGTTTTCAGTCATACCATAAATTAATAAGCTCGGGATAATTGCAAATGTTAGTGGTTGTTCACAGATTGCTTCATTTTTTTATACTTTTTAAAGGAATGTGTTATATCAAGACTTGAAAGGAATAAGATTAATTGCTTCCCCTTATTCTTGTATGAAATTGCATAGTGGTGTTAAGTAGAGATAAAAGCTTGAAATCAGTAAAATTTAGGTATAAGGAGTAGTTATAAATTGCTACCATACGGAGTTTACTTAAAGAAAAATATTCATCATAGAAGACACGTTTGAAAAATCTGGCAGTTTACAGTTAATTTCATAACAGTACTGTGTTATTATTCACTTGAATTTCCTTCTTTTACTGTCAAACATTTGCTTTTATGATGTACACTTTCTGTTGTGTGTCTATCTCTAGCTTTCTATCATCTGTCTATTATGTATAAAATCTATCAATCACTTCCAATTTGTTCTTGTCACCTATAATCTACCTATAATACCTACAATATATCTGACATCTATCCATTATCCATTTACAGTCTACCTATTATCTCTCATTTATTAACTATTAATCATCTATCATTTATTAATCATCTTTTTGTCATCTGTCTTTCCATTCTCTATATATTTATCTCTCTACCATATATTAATCATCCATGTTTCTTTATATTTTTCTATCATATATCTACTTTTTCTCTCTAAACTTTCATCTGTACATTTGTACAAGTCACAGTGTGCTCTCACATGCTCTCTATATAGTGTTTATATTTTACTAGAAACATTTATTCATTTGAAGTACACTTTGATGTTATAGTGCCTTACACTGATAGTATTCTTGTAAAGGGTATTTTTCCTACTTCTTGAAGAGTCTGAGTAAGATATATAAGATGATTTTATAGTGTCAAAAATCCACATCCTAAATCAAGGAAGCAAATAGTCTCCAGTATGACTTTGAAATAGATGGAATTTTCCTTCAAACACATGTAAATTAATCTGCTTTAGTTTTATATTATTCATTTTTTCTTTCTACCTTGCTCAGATAAACATAGCTTGATGCCAGTCCCTAGGGCTACTGCATCAGGGAAAATATGTTCACATAGAAAAAGTTAGAGTGAGTAATGACATTGTCTTCTACCAGCTAACTTCTACTTTCTAATTCTAGAAAATTTCCTATGGATAGCCACCTTACTACCCATCATATTGAGTTAATAATTTGTGTCTTTAATTCTGAACTTTTGTTTTACATTTGTTTGGAGAAACAGGATTTTACTTGCCTTTTTGAAATTTAAATAATTCCATTGTTCAAAGAGGGATAAAGAATGTGGCCTGAGTATTAATAATAACATTTTCTCTAGCCAACTCATATATATATATATAAATACTAAATAATTTGTATTATATCTATGTATATATGTGTGTGAGTGTAGAGAGCTGCGTGCCACACCCTAGAGATGGCGCTGGCTTCTGCCTTCCACCTTCCCAATGGTGAGCGCTCTCGGTGGTAAACAATTCCATATTCGGCTTGGCTTTAGGATCTGGCTTGCTTCTGTATACCTGGACCTGTCCGCGATGCCCACATGGCGGGTTAGGGTTGGCTACCCAGAAGCTATTAGGGCTGGGGGGGGGCTCCCCCGGGGTCAGAAGATTGTTCAAGGTTCCTGAATAAACTGCTGAAAGAAGAGCTCGGTGTTGTGTCTTCCTTGCTGGTCGAGGAGGTCGTGACAAGTGGTGGCCCATATGGGGAACTTCACTACTTTCTTCGAGGGCTCAGAACTTTCTGCAGTCAGGGTGGTGCACCAGTAAATCCCAGGTAAATTGGGAACCCGCGACAAAAGTGGGGTTAAAGGAAATCCCAGGTAAATTGGGAACCCATAACAAAAGAGGGGAGGTTTTTGCTCTTCTCTGTAGATAAAGGGAGAGCACAAGAGCATATCGACGGGCAGGCTAAAACAAAGTAAGATTAGTTTTCCTTTGAAGCTGACATAAATCAAACATGGGCGTTTCTTCTTCGCACCCAATTTTTCTGGCTCTTAATGAGCTACTGCACTCAAAGAAATTAAAGATAAAGAAAAGTACCATAGAGAGATTTTTGCAGGAATGTGATACCATTGCACCCTGGTTCGCAGTCTCTGGGAGTCTCTCGGTGTCCTCTTGGGAGAAGTTGGGCAGGGATTTAGATTTTGCCGCTGAGCAAGGGACATTGAAAAGTGGAGTCAGACCAGTATGGAAGCTAGTGAGAAGCTGCCTTGAGGACCAGAGATGTTCTGAAGCAATGGAGAATGGCCAAGCAACCTTGGAGATGCTTCAGGAGGAGAGATCTGAAAAGGCTAATAGTGAAAAGGGTCTAAGAAAAGGGGAGAGGAAAAGATAAAAAGGCTGTATCCTGCTTTGTCAGATTTGAAGAACTCGGAAGGTTCCAAATCAGAGGATTTAGAATCCATCATTAAACAGATAGATAAGGCAACAATTAGAAAGAAAAGGAAAAAAAGAGAAAAACCTTATAGGGGAACCTCCCCGTCAGCCAAAATGGGCCCCCTTTTTTGTTTGTTGTAAGCCAAGAGGACCCCAGCCATTGCAGGAATGATACATGCTTTTATATCCAGTGCTGGAATGTTACACAATTTAACTATGCTATTATTACTCGGATGCCCCGCTGGATACCCATACCTGTTGATGCGCCTCATGCTATGACCTTGTTTAGGCAAAAGGGAGATTTTGGAATCACAGCTGCCATCGTTACAGCTATTTCATTGGCAGCAGTCGGGGCTACCACTGCGGCTATTGCCATGAGTCATACTGTGCAGACAGCCCAAACCCTTAATAGCCTTTCTGCTAATGTGGCCCAAGCCCTGGATGTACAAAAGGGTGTTAATGCACAATTAAGAGGAGGACTCATGGTAGTCAATCAAAGGATTGATTTGGTGCAAGAGCAAATTGATACCCTTTGGCAGATTGCCCAGCTCGGCTGTCAATGGAAATATGCTGGGTTGTGTGTGACTAGTATCCAGTATGAAAACTTTACCCATGCTGCAAATCTGTCTAAACAGTTGTCCAGTTATCTTTTAGGCAATTGGATGGGAGAATTTGACAACCTGATGGACCAGCTAAGAGTGGCTATTGTTACAGTGAATTCAACCTGGGTGGATGCTGGACTGGCAGAAGGATTATCTACATGGATCTCTAATGCCATGAATCATCTCAAGGAGTGGGCAGGCTTGGGAGCCTTAGCAGGCCTTTTGGTGCTGGTCTCCCCGGCTTGCCTGTGGTGCATCTGCAGAGTCAGGGCCTCTCAACAGTGTAACACAGCCATGATCATACAAGCCTTTACTGCCATAGAGGCAAGACAGTCCCCTCAGGCCTGGCTGGCCACCCTTAAAGATTATTGATGTGCAGGATGCAAGGCTGGTGCACTGCACTCGGGGCACATGCTGTGATCAAGTCCTGAGAAGAGCATGTCTGATTGCACGTGGGTTGATACCCCAGTTCCCACCTCTGCAAAAAAGGGTATCGGACAGGTCAAGTGTTCTCTGGGTGGATGACACCTGGACAAACACCAGTACATTGTCCTAATTTTTTTCCGCAGAGATCGGACCTCTACTCTTGCCTGCTTGTTTATAATAAGAAAGGGGGAACTGTAGAGAGCTGTGTGCTGCATCCTAGAGATGGTGCTGGCTTCCGCCTTCCACCTTCCCGATGGTGAGCGCTCTCGGTGGTAAACAACTCCATTATTCGGCTTGGCTTTAGGATCTGGCTTGCTTCCGTATACCTGGACCTGTCCGCAATGCCCACATGGTGGGTTAGGGTTGGCTACCCAGAGGCTATTAGGGCTGAGGGGGGGCTCCCCCTGGGGTCAGAAGATTGTTCAAGGTTCCTGAATAAACTGCAGAAAGAAGAGCTCCGTGTTGTGTCTTCCTTGCTGGTCAAGGTGGGCACGACATGTGAGTACATATATATGTAACTCTAATAATAATTAAATAGAAGATGTCATAAAATTGGCATGGTGTGTGGGAACTCAGGCACAGGCATAGGTGGAGGCTAAAGAGTGTGGGATGGAAACTGTGTAAATAGAGTACTCATTTATGAAACTTTCAAAACATAAGTCCTCAAAAATCTAAAAGTTGAATATTATTTATTTAAGAAACAAAATACAATATTCTACATCTTTAACATTTTAAGGTAATTTTTTTCTATATATATATATATATATATAATAATAAGAGATCCTGGAGTGGTGAATGGATATGAAACTGCTGTATCATCCTAAGGCAACCAGAAACAAGCCAAATGGGATTCTTTCATGAGTATTTCTTTAGTCCTTTTCCTTAAGGGATTTTAACTAACCCTGTTTCATTGAATTCACATTCCACCATGCCTGAATAAACTTTTCACACCAGTCACTATGGGCAGTTCCAAGGAAACATATCTCTACATGGCAGTTTAGTGCATGGTCTGAAATTGTGTTTTGCTTATTTCGTGAACTCAAAGCCTTTACTCTCTTTCCCTTTTATGATAGAAAGAACTATGTCACACTCCTACAATTTCTTGTGATATTTCCATTAGTTTATTGTAGCACAAATCTTAAAAGGTCTTATCAATAAAAACAAACCCCAGAGCCAGGTATTGGGGTGAATACTAAAAGATCAGAAAAGCATAACAAGCCACAGCTTCCTCGGCTGATCCTGTTTCCTCAGACTGAATGCCTCTCAGCTGACTGTGCTCCTCAAAGCCTAAAAGCTTAACCAGCTCTAGTTCCTGGTTTTCACACCTTATATAGCTTTCTGCTTTCTGACATCACTTCCTTAGATTAAAGGCTCACTTCCTGGGATTAAAGGTGTGAGTCACCATGACTGGCTGTTTCCAGTGTGCCTATAAACTCTCAGAGATCTGGATGGATCTCTGCCTCCCAAGTGATAGGATTAAAGGCATTTGTGCTACCAATTTCTCACCTCTATATCTTGTGGCTGTTCTGTTCTCTGACCCTAGATAACTCTTGTAAGCCAAACATATCTGAAATGATCTAACTGCCATTGGAACTACCCTTAGCTGTGCTGAAAAGGAGCCTGCAAGCTTCTGTTGGGGTTGTTGCCATTTTGCCTTTGTGTTGGATAATTGGATGGTCCCAGCATGCTGGAATAATAAGCACTCTTACTGATTGCATATGTGAATTGTCGTCTTTTTGGAGGACCCTGATACTTTCCTCTCACCAGGGAAGATTCACAAGATTCAGGCAACATAGATTTTATGAAGCTTCTACTTTTGACACTATATACAGCTAAGTAGCTGCCCATAAATTTACTTCCCTGAGGCTTGCTCCCTAATATATTACTTCCATTTTGTGAATTCTTATGAAGGTATTTTCCAATTTAAATGTCATTAAAGTGAGTATCAGAATCATTTACCTTAAAATTACCTGATAATCTTTAATGACAAGGGGAGCTTATACAAAAATACATCAATATTAAGCAAGAAATGACTATTCAGAGGAATCATGATGCCTCATGTGAAATGTTGGTCCAAAACAATAACAAAAATATTTTGCTAATGTTTATTAAATTCTCTGTCCAATGCAGCAATATTTGAATATTCCATTACTTCTAATAACAGTAAGGTAGATCATAAGAGCTTTTAGCATTAACTGCTCTCTGTGTAGGTGTTTGCCAATGCTCTACTATCATAACATTAGTAATCAACTTGTTTAAGTCTGAGTAGCTTATTATTAATCACCAAGTCATGCTTTGATGGTTGGCCAGACAATAAGTTTAACAAACATAGCTGATGGAAACTAATTGAAATCTTCCCCAATTATTCATTTACCCAGGACTCACATCTCCCATTATGCTTTGGGAATTCTGGATTGCTTAAATGTCTACTCAGTAAAAAGATGATCTTGGAAATGTAACTTTTAAATTCCATGTGAGCAATTAAAACTTACTGGAAGTTAGCCTTAGTCAATATCCTTAAAAAGAAAAAAAGCCAGTCTATTCCCCATTCCTATGCTGCATCCATCTTAATTATATTGTATGACCACTGAAATATGTCCAATGATGTTTTTCAGTTTCTAACCTCATTACTATTTTATTTTCTCAACCACAAACGACATCTCCACATCTTCTCTCTCAATACTGCACAACTAATTTTACTCAGTCCTATCTCACACAGTTGCTGCACATTGCATTTTCAACTGCTGCACCTTGTCCAATGTCTAGGACCCATCCTATAATCTGAGAGATAGTCAAATGTATCAGCCTAGTTCATTCATGGTTCTATTTCTATTATTATTGCTGTTTGTTTTGCTGGACGTTATTCCTTTAATTAAAGGAGTCATTTGCAAACCTTATTTCAAATATTTGTCTTTCTAAATCATGGTCTGTATAATTAGATTTGAATTGTTCCAGATTAGAGCAAATAGAGCAAGTTTGCCATAGTGTCTTAATAGCAGGGAATAGGACTGCAGTGAATTCTCCACCCTTGATAATATCTACCCCTGAGTGAGAATCTCATCAAGTGATTCTCCCATCCCTACCATTCACAATTTAACTGCACAAGCTTAGAGAAATTGAGCTGATGCTCCTTGCCACTCCTGTGCTTTATTTCTTTCTCTCACAACTTTTTTTAAAATATGAGATCCATCTTTTTCACATCATGTTGCCCCATGCATAGCAATGGAACTTAGTTAATATCCCTAAAGAGAAAAAAAGCCAATATTCCCTGGTCCTATGCAGCATCCAGACTACCTTTATACTTCCAATCAGATTTTCAAGCAAGAATTCAAGTTTAATGAATCACCCCACAACATATCTCATCTCTGATATGTAACATCCATTCAGCTGTCCAAAAACAGATGTAGTTGCTTAGAACTTGGGACATCTTTTCAATATTCTAGTCATGGTTACATTGGTCATGTGCTAAAAGGATTGATGAAGATTCCTTTCTAAGAGGAAATCCTGGATGCCAGTTATGGACTGCAGGAGAATGGCTTCCAACTATCTCAATTAGACACATGGAATTCAAACATAATTGATAAACTCAAATAATCTCTTACATCTTAAAGTTTATACTACTATAATATGCTGTTCTGAGTTCTATGCTAGGAACTAGTAAAAAAGCTACTGTTGATATCTTCTCTCAGAAAATGTTATTTACATTCAGATACTGGAATACATTTTTATTTAATTTGTTTATCTCAGCAATCTCAACATTGTTTAGAGTGAATATTATATCATTCCAGGTGCACAGCAAACATGAAATAGTCTCCAACAGATAGAAATTTTCTTCCTTTCTCTTGAACTCTTGTATTACTTTAATTTTGTTTTGTTTTGTTTTGTGCTAAGGATCGAATCCCAGGCCTTGCACTTGCTAGGCAAGCACTCTACCACTGAGCTAAATCCCCAACCCCTTAAGTTTTTTAAAACATGTAATAATACTGTGATTTTTATCTCCCTCTTCCTCCCCACTCCAAGTCCTTCATTCCCTGCATGCTGATAAGTGTTAGGCCTGCTGAAGGCCTCTCTGACAAAGCAGCAAACTGAATCAGACCAAATCAGGAAAAGCCCCAGGTTTAATGGGTAAAGTGCTCCCTGGTGATTCCCCGGCCCCACATAGAGGAGATGGGAAAGCAAGACCCAAAGAACCACAAGTATGTTTTCAGGGATGCTGCTTATATATCCCCTGTGCAAGTTGTTCTGAGCCTCTCTGGGGAGGAGCTGTGTTTGGCTGGCTTTGAAGGGGTGGGTTTAGGGAAAGTGATGGAGAAAGGAGCCAGGGTAGATCTTCTCCCAGACTCCTCTCAAATATTCCAGACTATTCTTTGTGTATAGTGATGCCAGGGTGGCAGGGGTTGAGGTGGAGCTCCCACCCAAACACCTACCTCCCTTTCTTTTGCCCTCAGAGCACAAGCAAAAGAATGTGTGTGTGTGTGTGTGTGTGTGTGTGTGTGTGTGTGTCTGCTGGTGGGAGTGCAAACGTGTGCAGCCACATTGGACATCAATGTATTGGTTTCTCAGACAGTTGAATATAAATCTACCTCAAGACCCAGATGTACCACTCTTGGGCATATACACAAAGTATGCTCCATTATGCCACAAGGACACTTGATCAACTATGTTCATGGCAGCTTCATTATAATAGCCAGAACCTGGAAACCACCTAGATGGACAAAGAAAATGTGTTACATATACACAGTGGAGCATTAGTCCGATGTGAAAAGCAACAACATCATGAAATTTGAAGGCAAATTGATGGATAGAGTAAAGGATCTGAGTGAGGTGACCCAGACCAAGAAAGACAATCATGATTGGTGTCCTCTAGTTTTTATGTCAGCATTGGTCTACATTGGTAACAGGAACAAAACAATTATTTTACTATTTGTTCCTGGTGTGATGATATACACTTTTAATTCCAGGGCCCAGGAAGTAAAGGTAGGTGGATTGCTGTTAATTCAAGGCCAGACACTATGACATAGAGAAAACATGTATTAAAATAATCTGTTTTGAACATATTTCATTTATTAAGTTTATTCTTTACATTTTAAGATGAAGTTTGACAACTTTGACTAAAGAGAGGATATGGACAATTTGATATTAAAACTTTATCTTAGTTCATTTTTGCTATAAATTTTAGGATGAGTCAGAAATACATAAAAACATTAATTAATAATTAAGATTAGGAACAAATAATATAGATCAAGAAAGGTGAACAAGTGGTCTTTCCACAAGTAGAAAATCTGTATAACATTACTAAATAAGTAAAGATGTAAATTAATCATGACATGCTGTAAAATAACAGTAATTAAATTTATGTTAGATATTAAAACTTAAACATTTAGTATAAGTAAGATTGGTGTCAATAAATTGCAGACACATGTTCCCAAGGATAATAAGACAAGATAAATACTTATAATTAATATCATCAAGTATATAGAAAATATTTCACCATACATATATGCTAATTCCCTGTTGATTATAATCTCAAACTAGACAGACAGAACTTAAAAAGATTAATAAACAAAACATATGGACAAGCTATGGTATCATAGTCTATTTCTTCTGGATCCTGCATTAACATCATGTAGTACCAGATATGCAGAGAACAGTCTTTTGGTGTAATTTTCATTCATTATTGGTACCATCTTTCATTTCATTTTGTGTTTGTTTTATCTATTTTTTTCTTTTATTGAAAACAGGTTTTTCATACATTATATCTTGGTGTTTTTTTCCCTCTCTCAACTCCTTCCAGATCCTCCAGATTCTCCTCACTTCCATTCCGGTTAAAATCCGCACCTTTTCTTTCTCTTTCACTAGGAAACCAAATAAGACAAAAAGTCAAATAAAGTAGTAGGACAAAGCAAGCAAACAAAAATAAGTAAGAAGAGCCAAAGAAAAAGCACAAGAAACACACAGACACAGAGACACACATTTGCACACACAGAAATCCCATCCGAACCCCAAATCCAAACCCCAAAATCAGAATATATATGCAAAGGACCCCTAAGATGAAAAAAAAAAAAAAAGCTCTGCCACAACATTATGAGACAAAGAACCTCCAAAAGACTGCTATTGAGTTCATTTTGGGTTGGTCATCTACTGCTGGGCATGGGATCCTGCACTTAAGAGTGAGTTGTAAACCCAGTGAGACACTGTTGGATAAAAATATTTTTTCCATGTTTTAGCAGTTACCAGTTAATACATTTTAAGCAGACCTTAATATCTACCCACCGTTTTTTCTCTTCCAAATTAAGTTTACAGGGATAGCCATTATTTCCACATTTGTAATACTTTTCCATCAAGCATTCTCATTTTATTGTCTTCTTCCAGCAATTTCCATAAATCT